>NC_081565.1:68182129-68345663 GCF_022355385.1 Mustela nigripes | reverse complement strand
AAAAAATAAAAAAAAAAAAAAAAAAAAAAAAAAAAAAAAAAGAAAAATGGGAAGGCCAGCAAGTCTTTTGGAACTAGATCTAAAAAAATTAATTTGTAAGTCTAAGTTCCATAACAATTTTACCCATTTTACATCCAAGCAAAACAAATTCCAAATGAAGAGTTACTCCTCATTTCCCACAGGCATCATGGGAACAGGATTTTGTAACACAACACAGACACCATTCTGAAGACAATCTAATGCTTACAGCCAATTGCTTCTTTAGCCACAACAGCAGCACTGCCCTGTGGTCCTCTAACTCCATGAGCTTCAGAGTGTGGACCACATATCTTTCACTAATTGGGAAGGCAGAATTATTTTCCCAAAAATCTTCTAATATTCTTATTGAACATTACAATTTTAAAGGCTGTCAACATTCTACAAAAACTGGATCTGCGTGTACACACTAATTATTAGGTTCAGCTTATTTTGATAAAGTATCTTCATGTCTTCTAAGTGTTGTTCACAATTTTTAAATCTGCATATTTGTTGTATGCTTTATTACGCCACCCAAGTAACAAAAATGGTTTAATGATTTACTGAAGGATTAAAAGTAGGAAGGAAAACAGAACTGTAAATAATGCTACTTATAGAAACACCATGAATTGTTAAGTGAACAGAACTCTAACACAGTGAATATAGAACATAAATCTGTATGTGTCAGACTATACATTATAAGTAGAAATTTATGATAGTGAGCATTTGAAATTATGATAGTGAGCATTTGAAATTTTGATTTATTGAGTCAATATATTTGTTCCTAGCTGCCTGCTATGAAACATGGTCAGACCAGTGGCCTGAAGACACCATATTCTTGTTTCACTTTCGAAGTCTTTCCAGAACAAGCACCACATAATGCTTTTTCCAGAACAAAGGTGATGGACTTTTTTGCTAAAGAAAGAGCCAAAAAATACAGAGGATTTATGAACTTGCACTCCTTATAGGGAAACAAGCGCAAGTTAACAAATTGCCAAGGGACTTCTTATACCAGCCATGAGGTTAATGACAAATATCACAAATCACAAACAAACAAAAAACATAACAAGCTATTGGCAAAACACCTTTATCAGATGGACCGGAGGTTTCACTGTACAAGAACAATTACGATTGTGCACATGCTAGCTGATACTTCACTTTAGAGCTGGACAAAACCAGTTTCAATAGGATATTGAATCAATAAGAGGAAGAAATATACAATGATATTTTATCAGTTTATCACTAAAAAATCCGTGAGTAGAAATTTTTCTATTCAGTTAATTTGCTTTTGAGCCATGATGCGGACTTAACATAAAGTACACCAGAATCAGCAATACCAATGTATCATGAATAAAGGAAAACAACATCTACACAGAGGTTTATTCCCAGGCAACAGATACTGGTGAAGAGGACATTTCTTGATCTTAATTGATTTTTTTTAAAGATTTATTTATTTGACAGAGATCACAAGTAGGGAGAGAGGCAGGCGGAGAGAGAGATTGGAGGAAGCAGGCTCCCTGCTGAGCAGAGAACCTGACATGGGGCTTGATCCCACCACCCTGGGATCATGACCTCAGCCAAAGACACTTTAACCCACTGAGCCACTCAGGTGTCAGATGTCCCTTAACTGAGTATTAAAAGAAGAAGCAAAAATTATAAATATAACTAAATCAAAGCCACGAACTATTCATCTTTTTAAAAAATGGCTTTACTGAGATATAATTAACGTATTTCATATATCACATAAAATTCACCCATTTCAAGTGTGAAGCAAGTACCACTTTTGATGCATACAACTCTGCAAAGAAAAAGGAAATATAAGACTATCTTTCCATGCTGAAGTACACTGGGACACATACAAGTCTGTGAGAGGGAAAATGAGATAGAAACAGTTCTTTAAACACTAATAGTGCTTTAAAGATTATCTCTACAATTTCCAGCAGTTTCATAGCATACCTCAGCAAAACACACAGTATCCTGAATAGCCTGAATCTATCCTTTCAGGGTTAATGTGTCACAATTTTTTTAAAATTTTTTTTTAAAGATTTTATTTATTTATTTGACAGAGAGAGATCACAAGTAGGCAGAGAGGCAGGCAGAGAGAGAGAGAGGAGGAAGCAGACTCCCTGCTGAGCAGAGAGCCCGACGCGGGACTCGATCCCAGGACCCTGAGATCATGACCCGAGCCGAAGGCAGCGGCTTAACCCACTGAGCCACCCAGGCGCCCGTCACAATTTTTAATGTTAAGGAAAACATAAAAATTAAGATCAAAATGTGGTCCAGGCAGTTGGTCTACATTGGTCTTTTAATGAGTAAATTCAACTATTTACATTTATTAAATGAAATGTCTATTATTGTTTTTATACCTTATTTCAAAGGCTTCCTTGCATATTCCTGGGCTTTGTCACTTTGCTTATATGGACGAGGTTTAGCTTTTTTTCTTCAACTGACTTTAAGCTCATAGAATGAAAAATTGTTCTCTTTAAAATATAAAAAAAAAAATCACACTTGGAACTATCTATCTTGTACCCATTTTGAAAAATTTTAAATACCCACTGGCTTCTCCAACCAATTTCCTTCCTAATTTTCGTATTCACTTTAGACAAATTTTTCACGTGAGTCGATTTCTCTGTAACAAGCATTTACAATCATAACTTAGAGTTAATTCTGCACTAAATTGGTTTCAATGCTTGCCACTGGTGTTTTCCAATTGTTGTGCTCGTTATTTAGATTTGCCTTTTAATTGGCAGGAGCATATTTCAGAAGAGTTTACAGAAAGGATACTGGCGGTATGCCTCCTTAGCCCTTTCATATCTAGAAATGTATTTCTTTAGCCTTCACAAAAATGACACCTTGGCCAGATATGGAACTTTTGGTCCTAGCATTTCAATTCTGGCATTTAAAGTAACCAGCCTGATTTTTCATCTTGTTTTCTCCCATGTGTAGGTATATATACATACAGAGTATATATATGTATGTATATACACACACATATGTACACACACATATATATATATATACACAGAATACTATTTTGTCTCTCATTCTTGAAATTAGAATCTTTTTAAAAGTCTTTTTTAAAGTTTTCCCAAAAAAGTCTTTTAAAAAGGCTTAAATTCTTTCAAGCTCAGACTGGAGAACTTTACTTAGCTTAGGAAAATTTCTATCAGTATTATCTTTGTTTTTTTTTAATTATTTATTTTTAGTTTATTAACATATAATGTATTATTTGTTCCAGGGATACAGGTCTGTGACTCGTCAGTCTTAACACAATTCACAGCACTCCATATCCATAGCACAATCCATAGCACATACCCTCCCCAATGTCCATCACCCAGTATCAATATTATCTTTAATGACTGCCTCTATTCTGATTGTTGTGGGGACACTAATTATGCCTCTGTTGGATTTCACTTCTGTGTTCCAATCTATCATGCTGATTATATTGGCAAAATATAGCTCAAATTTCCTCCATACAACTGACTCAATCTTCTTCAGTGTATAGTCTGTTCTAATGAATGTTCTAATGAAACTTTTAATTCTGCTATGATTTTATTTCCCTAATTTTTTATTTCACCCACTTCCCTCCCTTTCAATTTCTCTTGTCCACTTTTCATCTCAGTCTATCACCTCACCTTGCTTTATAACATTACTAACCTCCTTGACTTTTACAAGATGTTCTAGCCCCTGGGTTTTTATTAAGGCAAAAGAACAGGTAGTGTCTACAATCAACTTTCGCTTCCTGTAATAAATTTTTTTCAAAGTATACTTTCACTTTGGACACTAAGTACAATGTTCTTTTCCTTTCGTGGGGCACAAACTGCTTCAGTTGATGTGAGATCAACTAAGATCCAGTGTTTTCTTACATGGAGAAGGAATGGATGCTTCATTACTGTCCACCTAGCTGCTATTTAACACCAACTCTCAGATTTTATGCTCAAGCTTAAATGATGTCAACTTACCTTATTGCCTTGATGATTTAAGAGTAGGAAAGTTTGTCTTAGCAAAATTTCTCTTTTGTGTTTGAAATAAGTAGTCACATAACAAACAAGCTTTCTACAGCCATCTCTCTGTCTTATCTCCCTCAATACTGTAATTTCTCATTGTGTTATTCCTTTACTGTGTCAGGGAGAACACCCACCATACTATGTGCTTTCTGCCTAGTCTAGTCACTCCCTGGTTCCTACTTTTAAAATCTGTTATGCCACATAGTAAAATAGATTCCAAATGGTTTACTATCCATCTGTTCCAAAGCCTGCCCTTATCTATTCTTTACTTACCAATATAATTATCTGAGGATCTACTCTATCTCCCAAGACCTTGATTATTTTCCTGCAAGTGAGAATTCCAAATATGGCATCAGGTTTTCCTAAGTGACCCATCAAGAGTATACCCAGCAGAAATCCTCTGAAGTTCCTGAGCCTGGGATAACATTCTTATACAGGGTAAGAGCCAAGTCAACTATTTCCTTTTCATAATTACCTGGTCATTTTGGCAGCATTCAGAGGGGGCAGGAAGAAGGGCAATCAAATATCTGTGCTCAAGTTCCCACATTACATGAAATTTATTTTGGTGCAAATTTGAGTAGTTTTCCTTCATTAATTTTCCAGTGCCCAAAGTGAGAGAAATTCTCTCTGGTGAAGATACTGGTCAATTCTATTACTGTCTAAACAAGTAGATCATTACATTTATACTTATAAACCAGAAGAATCTGTCATAATGAATGCTACAGAAGGAAAAAAGAAATAATCAAATAAAAACTAGAGGTTCTGGGTGCCTGGTGGCTCAGTGGGTTTAGCCGCTGCCTTCGGCTCAGGTCATGATCCCCGGGTCCTGGGATCAAGTCCCGCATCGAGCTCTCTGCTCAGCAGGGATCCTGCTTCCCTCTCTCTCTGCCTGCCTCTCTGTCTACTTGTGATCTCTCTCTGTCAAATAAATAAATAAATAAAATCTTTAAAAAAAAAAAAAACTAGAGGTTTTAACACAAGATGATTTATCCAGTATACCACTGTCTGGAAATATCTTTTAAGCAGCATTTTTGCACAGGTCTCGTGTAATAATTGACACTATTGATAATGCACCTAAGGCATTACAAAACCCTAACAAAAATGTTATAACTAATATAGTTTTTGTCTTAAGAGTGCAGTTTAGTATGTTCTAATTCTTTCAAAACTGGTAACTAAAGCATGATGGGTATAGTACTCTACTAAACCAAACATCTGCTAGAACAATACCTATTCCCAACATATCAACTGCCAGTTTCACAGGTAAGCAAATAAATTACTATTCATTTCCCATACATACAGCCTCTCCTAGAGTACATTCCAGGGTTAGTATGTTATTTTCCTGAACAGCACACACACCAGAACTGATTGATCTTAAAAATCATCTATTTTGTTTTGTTATTAATAATATTTATTTAACAGAAGCACAATGTGTCATGTAAATAGGTTAAAGAAACTAACAAATGCCATAAACTATTGTACATCAAAGTTGAAAACAAGGGGGCGGCCTCGGTGGTTCAGCAGCTTAAACATCTGTCTTTATGATCCCAGGGTCCAGGGATAAAGCCCTGCATCGGGCTCCCTGCTCAGCGGGGAGTTTCCTTCTCCCTCTCCCTCTGCTCCTCTCCTCTGCTCATGCTTTCTTTCTCTCAAATAAACAAATAAATAAATTTTTCCCAAAAAAGTTGAAAAGGAAATCTTCCCCTTTAAAGTCTTCCTTTTTGAAGCAAAATTGTAACTGAGTATTTTTAACAAGAGACCTTGGACCCTACAAATACTGATTTTTTTTTACCTGAAATAATTTAATCCTGTTATTTTACCTTCCCAATCTCTCCCCCATTTGTAAAAAGGCAGATAAAGTGAAAACTCACAAAATAACCGCTTTGAATTACCAAAGGTAACAAAATAATAAATGTATCAATTTTTTCTTAGTGGATGAAAAACAGAACCTCTTATTAAAAGTACAAAGATGTGTGAATTAATCCAATATAAAATGCTCCTCAGAACAGTGGTGTCATGGACTCAGATGCACTAACATTTTAAAAATTCATAAATTCACTGAAATACAAAGCAAAATAATCCGATTTACTTAACTGTACCTGCTCATCTCTTTGCCTCCACTCTTGCCAATTTTCTTCTCGTGAATCCTTCTGCACTGGGTTTGGTAATGAAAGCTCATGTTGAGCATTACAAATGGCATGGGAGGATTTCTGGGGAATTTTCTTAAAAGCAAGATTCCTGAGCTATGAAACAAACAAAAAGCATATTAAAGTCAGTCTACCAATTCTGGAATACTAATGATTTTTTTGGTAAGTTAAAAAAATTTTTATATTCCAAATACTATTCCATTCATTATGTTCTCAGAATCACTGTGTTCTTAATCTTTGTAAAATATTAATTTCATCGTATTTAGATAACATTGGTGGGTTTGAAAATGGATTGTATTCTATTATACCATCATTTTAATGATTCTGATTTACTTAAGAAGTTTATAGGAGTAGAAAACAGTATAACAAGTGTGCTTTTGACTATGCAGTACACCTGAAACTAATATGGCATTGTAAGATTTGTGGTAAGCATAGTATAATGGATAAATTTGTTGAATCACTATATTACACACTTGAAATTAACATAGCATTGTGTCAACTACCCTCAAATAAAAGAAAAAAAATTTTAATGGGATAATGATAATATAATTTAATGCACCAATTACCTTAAAGGATTGTTGTGAGGAATAAAGGACTCAATAAAGGCAGAGTGCTTAAAATATGCCTTTCTTATAATTAACATTATAAATTTAAGATAGATAGATAGATATATATACAACATATATCAACTCTACTTAAAAAAAAGGCAATATCATGGACTAAAAAAGATTCAAGTTTAATGGCTTACAAATTTTACAGTTTAAATAGTGAGAGAAAGTACTTTGGTAGTCCTTAAAAATACAGGGCCTAGTTCACAAAGTAACATAATGAGCTAAAACTGGACCAGCCAAACCACTCCCAACAAAGTGTCATCATCATCATCATCATCATCTGAGATGCAGTAGTTCGAACGGTGAGAGGTTATTATGGATTGCATTGTAATCCCCCAAAAGATTTATCTTAGGCCTGAAAAAAGCAGGGTTTCTGTGAATGTGACATTATTTGGAAAATGAGATCTCACAGATGTCATCAAGGTACCTCATGAGGGGTTACACTGAATGAGAGTGGGCCTAATCCAATACAACAGTTGTCCCTATAAGAAGAGGTGAAGACAGAGATACACAAACAACGCCAAGTAAAAGCAAAGGTAAAGACTGAAGTGACACAGCCATGAGCCAAGGAATGCCAAGGACTGACAGCCACAAGGAGTAGGAAGAGCCCAGGAAGACCACACAGTCTCACAGAGAGCCTGGTCCTTGCAGACTCCTTGGTTTGGACTTCTGCTTACAGCGGGAAAGTAGACATAAAGTTATAATTTTTACCTCATTTGCTTCACTCTGTTGCTGTTCCTTCTTTTTTCTTCTTTTTTCTCTCTTTTTCTCATTTGTAGTTGATTTGCTTGCTTGAGACTTTCCAGTATTCCGACCTTTGCCTTTTCCAGGCTCAGAATCAGAACCACTGCCACTATCTACTTGCAATAGGGCAAAACGAGAAGCAGTAGTGGGAACAGAACTAAGTACTGCTGAGGCCATTGTAAAGATTTCTATTTTAAGATATTTCTATCAAGAATAATTCCTGTGGGGAGGGAAAAGAAGGGCCAGATGAGTAAACATAATCAGTAAAATATGTTCTAGATTCTAGAACAGTGTTAAACACACACACACACACACACACACACACACACACACTTCCCCTGACACTGGATTTAGTCATATTTGGATTCATACCCACCTACTGGCAATAACATTCTTTATTGAGTAAACAATATAAAATTGTATAATATAAAATAGAAAAAAGGAGACTGAGATTTCACAGACTATTGCAAGACTACCACAAATAAAATGTATTCATTTTTCCAAATATGGTTTTTTAAAACTCATTATTTTCTTCTTTTAAATATACTGCTAATAATATATACATATTTACAGAGAACACCCTAAATCAATATGGAGCGGTAGGAATATTTTTCACTGCACACAGAGGCCCTTAGTCCAACTCCATGTTCATCTCTAACTTTCAAGAGGGGGAAAAAGGAATAGAAAAGGAAGAACACTCTTATCATACACAAAATATTGCCTTAAGTTTGATTCTGGAAACTACTACTAAGTCACAGAACTGACAGCAGAACAGAGAACCTCTATTTCCTCAACCAAAGGATACTTATCAAAATCACGTTCCACATTATCTTCTGCTTCATTAGTTTCAGTGTACCCTGAGAGACCTTTTAGACTCAGGGTATTAAAGGTCCTACAGTAATATCTCACCCAAATCATTAATTTAGTTTTACAGAGGAGGCAACTGGTGCTTGGACTGGATAAGTGACTTGCTTAAGGTCATTCTGCAAGTTAGAGGCAGAGTCATGACCTAAACCTAGGTTTGTTGAACTCTGCTCTCCAAGTTCAAAGTAAGAGGCCCTATAACTACTAGGAAGACTCTGTGCTCTTTCCATTCAAAAAGAAACAGATTGTGAAACTCAGAAATTGGTTCATTTTATTTTGAAATGTATCAAGTACACAACCGAATAAAAATTGTTTGTAAATAAATGAACACTCCAAGATCCCAGCACTAAAATTAAGAAAATTTTAACCATTTTGGAGGGGGGGATGTTGGGAGGGCCTGGTGGTGGTTATTAAGGAGGGCACATATTGTATGGAGCACTGGGTGTGGTGCATAAACAATGAATCTTGGAACACTGAAAAAATAAAATTAAATTTAAAAAAATAAAAGAAAAATTTAACCCACCCTGTGCCTCTCACCAACAGCGTCCCAACTGCCCTGGCCAGAGATAACTATTACCCTGATTTTTGTATTAATCATTTCCTTTTCTCTATAGTTTTAACATATCTATCTCAAGCCACAGCACCCCTATCCAAACTAACTACTGTCACTTCTAAAATATCCTCGTTTACACAGATTACACCATTCAATGTGATATGGGACTATGCAAAAGTAAAAATGCTAGAAATGAGAATCATTGGGGTCCATTCTGAAAGCTAACCACATACTACAGTTTGTTTGTTTTTAGGAGGGAACAAAGAAGAAAAGGAATCTTCCATTTTAACTGAAAAAAAATCCAGAAAATTATTTGGAAATCCTTGAGTTTCCTGTTAAAATTAAAGAAAATAAGAGCTGATATTTGAAGATACCACCTAGTAGTTATTAAAGTATTTTTATTATAAATATCCTGTTAAGACCTATTGCGCCTATGTTCAAAAATACACAAAACAAGATAAATACCATAACATATAGAAATGACTTCATACTGACAAATTATGACATATTTTTAGGCTTAAATCTTTGCTGCAAGCATGAGAATTAAGACTTTATAAGTTCCTACAAGGGAGAAGACATGAAAAAATAAAAAAGTTCAAGACTCAAAAGCATTATGGAGGGGCGCCTGGGTGGCTCAGTGGGTTAAGCCTCTGCCTTCAGCTCAGGTCATGATCTCAGGGTCCTGGGATCGAGCCCCACATCAGGCTCTCTGCTCAGCAGGGAGCCTGCTTCCACTCTCTCTCCTCTCTGCCCACTTGTCATCTCTCCTTCTGTCAAATAAATAAATAATCTTAAAAAAGAAAATTCACTTAAAAAAAAATTATGTAAAGTATTAACTCTACTTCAACATGCCACGTGAAAAATTCCTTTAAGTTTTAGCTGCTTTGAGTCCTTTAAATACAATGATCCTACACAGTTGCTCAACAACTATTAGTACATTTAATTTTAACTACTGGGACTATAACCTGCATGGGTTAGACATTCACAAATATTCACTGACCCTCCCTGAAGGAGAATTATGCACCACTCTCCTACTGAATGGAGACATGACCATGTGAGTTACTTTGGCCAGTGAAATATAAGCTTCAAAACCTTTAAAAGTCAGAATACGGTTCCTGCTTCTGTGATTGTTGAAATATAGGTTGAGATGGGAGTCTCCACTGGTCAGGTCTGTTGGGTCTGAAATTATAATGAATAAAGTCTCTTATTCACCTGAAATGGATACACAGCTTAAGCAAGACAGCAACTTTGCTGCTTTAAGATGCAGAAATTTTGGGGATGTTGTTACAGTATAACTAGCTTTATCATGACTGATATCTTACACAAATTTCTTTTCCATTCTAGGACTGATATCAAAACCATGAATGTCACATTTAGACTGCTCTACTTGTGTTAAACGTTTGCATATGTCAAACACATCTCCACAAAGCTCACAGAATTTTCTTTCTGTGGCACAGCTTCCTTACCAATGTATCCTCCAATAAAGTTTCCCTTAGACCTTTGGGCACCTAAGAAAACTCTGGAGCATTCAGAGATGCTGGGCAGGCCACCACCAGATGCAAGCAGCCTCATCAGGTGCCCCGAAGGGGGCAGTGCCTGCACATGCTGCGCTGTGGTTACCCGTCAGCTGTGAAGAGGGAAGTACGTGAGGCCCTGGAAATCTGTTTCATCAGACCAGCACAGGATGCACTTGTGCCTGTCAGGGTAGGCAGGCCCAGGAAACTGTTGGGAAAGTTTGTGCTCTAGCTACCCCAAATGCAACACATGCAGTACAGGGAACAGCAGCTGCTGTCAGGAGTGGGAAAGTACAACATCTCCTAGTAAGCAAGGTTCCAAGCAATGGCCTGAAAGCTCTCCATTCACAAGGCGCAGATACTTCCTCTCACTTGTCAGTGGTACGCCTTTTTAATGGCATAAAGTGTAGCTGCAAGGTGACTGCTCAAACAATGCATATGCTTTCTGAAAATAAGAGCTCGGTTATTTTAAACACTTGAAGTTAGAAAGTCCAATTGAATCTGAACTCCTTTCATTTTATCACAAGAAATTCTTACTACAAAAAAATTTAAGAAATTCTTTACTACATTTTCTATGAGAAAAACTTTTGGATTCTTTAAAAATAATTTCAACTGTTATAAATGATTGAATACTTATTAAAAATGATTTATTTTTATTACCTACTCATCCAAATAAAATTTCAGTGGGAAAGTCTGGATCAGGAATTGTATGTTCTTATTTCAGGGACAAAACTGTTATTTATTTATTCTATTTAAGATTTTATTTATTTGACAGAGATCACAAGCAGGCAGAGAGGCAGACAGAGAGAGAGGAAGGGAAGCAGGCTCCCCGCTGAGCAGAGAGCCCAATGTGGGGCTCAATTCCAGGACCTTGGGATCATGACCCAAGCCAAAGGCAGAGGCTTTAACCCACTGAGCTACCCAGGCACCCACAAATCTGTTATTTAAAAACTTCTGTTCATGGAAGCAAGCAACAATTTTCTCATGCGTAACCCTGAAAAGATTCTAAAGTTTTACACAAACTCAGCATTTAGTATCTTTCCTAATACTTTATATTTTGTTTTACTTATCCTAATCATATCCTATAAAGCAAACGTAACACGTTTTTTCCAGCCCACTCCACATAGACACTGAGGATCCCTTCCCAGTTTGGGGGCAGTGAGATGCTCTGGTCTTTCATGGTTGTAATGCAGAAATCAAACGGCAGGAAAGCACTAGCCTATGATGGCAACCTGGAACAAGAATCCCTAGTCAAACCTGTTCAACCTGCTGCTTATTGAGAGCTCCCGAGCAACCCATCTGATCTCTCAGTTTCCTCATCTGTGAAATGGGGACAAGAATGCATATTTCACTGTGATGCTGTAAAGATTAAATAATCTATGTGATGTGCTTAGAACAGTTGCCAGAACAGCAGAAGCACTCAAATGTAGATGGCTGCTGGTGTTCTTAATACAATTACTAACCAAAGCGTGACTTGAGGTCCTATGAGGCACAGGAGAACTGGCACAAGCTATTTAAAAATTTGGCTAAGCATGTCTGACTTGAGTGCAAAAAGTGATTGGAAACTTAAATCAACATCTAGCCATTCTCAAAGTTAAGATTTTAACCTATGAAATGAAGGGAAAAAGTGTTTAGGCCCTGAGAAGTAGGGATCAAGCAGTCAACCACTGAAAAGAGAAGATTATACCTAACAAACGGCAGAGGGAAACACCAATCTACCTGAAACCCCAAAATCACAGAAGGGACTATGTTTTAAACAGTAGACACACAGCAGACAGACAATAAACAATTCCTGAATGAATGAAAAGAAGTAATAAAAGAATGATAAACTGAAAAGAAAGCATGAGAACAAAGAGTATTAAATGAGAAACAGTAAAAAAACAAAAAACATTTTTCTGAGGAGGCAGCTACCTATGATACACCTCAGCAACCTGAGTGTCAAAATACTTTAACTCAAGAAATGGTAGACAGAAAGAAGGAAATGTTCACCTATAATGATCCCTTGTTTGGTCTGGGGCAGGGCTACATAACAGAACAGAATAGTGGCCACCCCTTGCACTACACATAACAACTGAGGGAGTAAGGAAATGGGACAACTGGAAGAGCTTCATCATCTATGCTACATACTATACTTTAAAAGGCAGGGGGTAGGGGGGTGCCTGGGTGATTCAGTGGGTTAAGTGTACGACTCTTGGTTTTGGCTCAGGTGTCATGGGTCCTGGACTGGCTCCATGCTCAGCACTGGGTCTGCTTGAAAGATTGTCTCCTTCTGTCTTCCCCCCATTCACATGCACACATGTGGCCACATGCTCTCTCTCAAATAAATAAAAATCTTAAAAAATATATATATATAATAGCTAACACATCATCCACCTTAACAGCCAAGAAAGAAATTGATGCAGCAAGTAAAAGGCACACTAACCAGTACTTCAGAAGTGTGGCGAGGTGCGGGGGGGGGGGGGTGGTGGTAAATTTTAACTGAAAGGAGGAAATAAAAATATTAAAAAATCCCAAATTTGTAAATATGTATATAGCTTTCATACATACCAAAAAGAAGGAAATGCACAGGACTGTGCATTATGCTTATTTCCTTTTCAGTAGTTTTCACTCTTTCCCCAAATATTCTATAATAACCATATTTCTTCTATAAGAAAAAAAGTCATTTTGGAAAGGGCAAATGGCTATCTATACCTAAATTCAAAAAGATAAACATAATGTACTCAATGCAATATTGACTTCTCTGTCCTTGATGCTCTGGTCTTTCCTGTTAATGATGCACAAAAGACAGAGAACAATTATGAAAGACTGCTTGGTGCATGCCTTTAAGAGAACATTACCTTCATTAATAAATTGTTCAGAATTTGCAAAAAGATGGTTATCTTATACAATCCAGGGATTTATTTGAAACTTTTTTGGTAAACGCTGGAGAGAAAAGGGGATACAAAGGCAGACCATGAAAACACCAGGCTTTTTTATTTTTAAAGACACTATTTCAGGGAATGGCTAGGGTTAATATACCTTCAGAATACTACTCCTTCAGTCTTGTGTCCTAAACTTCTGCATCTCCACCTACCGTCATAGCTAAGAGATATGAGCATGAGTAGGTTTATATAGAGCACTTCTCATCCTCCTTACCATTTTCCTTTTCTTTCTGTCTCATGTGGTCTTTAAAATACAAATACTCAAATACTCAGATGTTTATATACCCTTACGTGATATAGACATAATTAAGATATACAAAAACTACATAGCAGACATCTTGTAAGCTACCAACATTGGTCAGTGTATGAATGTGGTGGCTAGTGCTATAAATTAAATAGGCCTTTACATATTACTAAGAATCTATACAAATCAGGTTTTTAGTCCAGAAATATAATGATTACTCTTTAAGCTTCTCCTCTTCCCTTTGAGTCCCTTTTTAAACATAAGTTAAAGGCAAAGAACAAAGCTAGAGATAACACGCTTCTAATTTCAAGCTATATTACAAAGCCATAGTAATCGAAACTGAATGGTACTGCTATAAAGATAGACACATAAACCAATAGAACAGAATAGAGCCCAGAAAACTGATCCCAAACAAGGTTATTTAATTTACAACAGAGGAAGAAAAAATACACAATGAGAAAAGGACACTCTCTTCAATAAATGGTGCTGGGAAAACCATTGTTTTATGCAAAACAATGAAACTGTACCACATTATATTATACACAAAAATTAACTCAAAATGGATTAAACACCTAAATGTGAGACCAGAAACCATAAAACTCCTATGGGAAAACAGGCTGGGACAACTGGGTGGCTCAATCATTTAAGTGACTGCCTTTGGCTCAGGTCATGCTCCCAGGGTCCTGGGATAGAGTCCCACATTGGGCTCCCTGCTCAGCAGGGAGCCTGCCACTCCTTTGCTTGTGTGCGTTCTCCCTCTTTCTCTCTGACAAAGAAGTAAAATCTTTAAAAAAAAAAAAAAAAAAGAAAGAAAAAAAGAAAAAGAAAAGGAAACAGGCAGTAAGCTACTTGACGTCACTCTTGCTAATATTTTTGGATCTGATGCCAAAGGCAATGGCAACAAAAGCAAAAATAAACAAGACTACATCAAATTAAAACACTTTTGTACAGAAAAAAAAATCATCAAGACAAAAAGACACCCTACTGAACAGAAGATATTTGCAAATCACATATCTGATAAGGAGCTACTATCCAAAATATATAAAGAACTCACACAACTCAGTGACCAAAAAATTCAATTAGAAATGGGCATAAGATCTGAATGATGCTTATCCAAAGACATACAGATGGCCAAAAGGCATATGAAAAAAATGCTCAACATCACTAATCATCAGGGAAAGTAAAGTCAAAACCATAATGAGATGTCATCACACACCTATCAGAATGCCCATTATCAAATAAGAGAAGAAATAACAAGTGTTGGAGTGGTTGTGGAGAAAAGGGAACCCTTTCATACTGTTGGCAGGCCACTATGAAAAAACAGTATGGAGAGTCCTCAAAAAATTAAAAACAGAACTACTATATGATCCAGCAATTCCACTAGTAGGTATTTACCCAAAGAAAACAAAAACACTAATTTGAAAAAATATAAGCACCCCTATCTTCACTGCAGTATTGTTTATAACAGCCAAAACAAGGAAACAATCTAAGTATCCACTGATGTCTGAATAGATAAAGAAAATGCGGTATATATACATAATAGACTACTACTCAGCCACATAAGGAAATCTTGCCATTTGTGACAAAAAGGAATGGACCTTGAGGGCATAATGCAAAATGAAATAATTCACAGAGAGAAAGATTCCACCATATATGTGAAATCTAAAAAGCAAAACAAAAGAACAAATAAAACTCACAGATACAGAGAACAGACTGGTGGTTATCAGAAGGGAAAGGGGTTGGGAGATAGGTGAAAAGGGTAAAGGGGGTCAATTGTATTGTAACAGATAGCAGATAACTAGACTTACGATGATGATCACTTTGTAGTATATATAAATATAAAATTATTATGCTGTACACCTAAAACTAATGTTATATACCAATTTTACTTCATAACAAAATAAAAATAACTTAGAAGTACTTAGAGAAGGACAGAAGAAAATTCCCAAAGATAATTTTAAAACAACTGTTTTAGGGGCACATGGTGGCTCAGTTGGTTAAGCGTCCAACTCTTGGTTTCAGCTAAGGTCATGATCTCAGGATTGTGGAATGAAGCCCCATGTCAGGCTCCACATTCCGTGGGGAGTCTCCTGGAGATTCTCTCTCCCCCTTTCCTTCAACCCCCACTTGCGTTTTCTCTCTCCCTCTCTCACTCTTTCTAAAAAAAAAAAGTTTTAAATGTAAAGACAATTGTTTCAGGTCAAAATGCACAAGAATTAAAAAGAAGTTCACAAATATAAATATGCAGGCAGCTCATAACACTGAAGTACAATATTCTATAATTTATTAATGACTACCATAAGTAAAAACTATTAATTTCTCTATAATCAAATCTCTAAAATCTCTGAGATCACAGTAATATCAAATTATAGTGAATCTCCATTTTAATATATACTCAATACTAAAAAAATCCAATTATTTGACTTATCAAATATTATAGCACATCTTAGGGCTTCCTACAGTAACTGTCCTTCCTTAGATGTTGTACTATAGCAAAATAAACTACGTAAAATTTCCTGACCATGCATTTAGTTTTACTTGTTCATATCTTTTTTTCTGTTGCCTCTGGCTAAAATGCCCTCCTTCTTTTCGACATAAAACTTCTATTCACTCTTCAAAATTCTGCTCAGGGGCTAGCATCTCTATGAAGCTTTCTCTGACCTGCCCCTCAACTTAATCATTCCCTTCTCTGTAATATGTCTGTACTTTTATATTTATTATTAAGTGGATTCCATTAAAATTATGTTTGTTCTTGTGCCTAGCCACCTACAATCAGGAATTCAACATTCTGAAAGTCAATCCCTAACAAAACCACAGGACTAAGCACCCAAAAGATAAATTTACTGAAGTTTAAAAATATACTTGTATTCCTCAAGTACACAGCTATCTATGCATTGACATACATACTTTAATATGGAATGTACAGCAAAAGAAAATGTAAAAGTACACTACAGATAATCCTCAATTCCCATAATGTAAATGCGAGTTAACAATGGTTATTAGCAGTTCACGTTTGTTTCATTAGAAGTGCCATGCTACTAAGTGATCACCACAGATAATTTTGTTTAGGAGACATATTTGCTTAAGAAACATAACTGGTTTTAAAGTGTTGATTTAAAAAAAATTAGGATACATCAGGTGAACTCTAAAAACAAATGGCCTAAATGGTGAAGGGCAGGATTTCTAAATGGCTGGTATTCTTGGACTCCCCCACCAAGATTCTGAGGACCACTGCCACTATGACCTCATCCTGCCAGACTATGACCTCTCTAGGGTCAAGAAAAATGGCAGCAGTAGCCATACCTCAGTCTAGAGCAACCAGATATATTCCTTTAGTAAAATGATAGTCATCTTCCATTAACCATCAACCAGTTTGGCCTAATCAAACAATAAATTAATATGATGTAGATATAATTAGTGTGGCCTCCTAGAAATGTAACTTAGATTTAAAAAGACAGATTGAGCATAAAATGAAATGGCACTGAGTATCAGTTATTTAGTACCTGGTGAAACTTTAACAAATATATTATTTCATGTTTCGTGTTCCTCAAATAACACAACTAAACAGTATCTTTCACTTTGGCTTTTTATAAAGTTCACAACCAACAACTGCCAAGTGCAGACCAAAACCACACTCCCAACACACTTATGTCCTAAATTACATTTTTTTCTTCACAGTTAAGTACTGCTGCCCTAATCCTTCTGCACTTAATTTCTGGAGGCTGAAAAATCAAAAAGTACAAGCAGGTATTGAGTGAGGATCTAAAGGATTCTCCCACAGATAAAATACGTGTATTTTCATTTGCCCCAATGTTCTTTTGGTCAATTCCAGGTTTTTGCTCTTAGTCCACAGGGTGAAGCTACTAGATTGGTATTGTACAGATAAGTCTGTTGTAACCCTTTATGACAATTAAGAATATCTCCCATTAATGAGAATTTGACTAACACCAAGTATAGTCACAAACCTGTCGAGAAACAAAATCTAAAGTTCCATAGACTGAGCATTTTTAATTTTTCAATTTCCCATGAAGTTTCTCTAATATTCTCATGGCTCCAGGTCAAATGAATTAAGCTGATGATTCAGGCTACAATCACAAGCACAGTTACTACATAAAGAAATAAATAATACTGAACGATGTAGAAAAAAATTCATGGGCTTTTCCGTTTAAAAAAAAAAAAAAGTGAGCTTTCATTAGTGCCTCTGGTGAAAGCCGTAGCACCCACTCAACCGTAAAATCTAAGGTAAGAATGAAAAATCTAAAAGAAGCTGGAGAGAAAAGACAATGTAATAAGCCATTTTTGTCATTACTGTTCCGTATCTACTAAGCCCCCTACATGCTAGAGATCTGACAAAAATTCTCAAAGACTGCTGTTCCCAAGAATAACGGCAAGTAACAACATTCAAAACCCCTCTCATTTACTTTTCAACAGCTAGCGGGGAGGAGGAGGAGCACTTTATTCAAAAAGTAATCCACCATACCTCATTCATGAATGAAAGCCAAATTTCACCCATAGGCTGTCAACCGATGCTCCAAAACTTACTCGCACAAAGTATACGGAGAAAGAAATAGGGCTGGGCGAACCCTAACTCGGGCAGAGAAGCGGCTTCCAAACCTGAAAGGGAGAAAACAGCGAGTCAGGTCGTGGCTCCAGAAATTTCTGAGCGCCCGGCTCCGGCTCCGGGCGAAGGAGCGCGCTGCCCGCGGCGGGGAGGGGGCGACGGCACCTGTCACTCGGCGGCCCCGCCACCACCGTAGCCCCCCCACGGGCCCGGGCCCCGCGGAGTCTCGGGAGGCTCAGCCACGGCCCGGGCGCCGGGGCCTGGGGAGGCGCGGGTCCCTCTCCTCCGCCCCGAGCCCTGCGCCGAGCGGCGGGGCCGCGGCCCTTCCCGAGGAGCGGCCCTCCCGCGCCCTCTGCCCAGCGGCTCCGGCCAGCGGGGCCCGTCGCCTCAGGCCGAGTCCTCAACCGCCGAGCCCGAGGCGCACGGAGCGGCGCGGCCGAGGTGCAGCCTCCGCCTCAGGGGCGCCGGAGCGGGCCCCCCGCGAGGCGGGCCCGCCCTCCGCGTACTCACCGGGCCTCCCCGGCCGCCGGCTCGGCCCTCCTCTCCCTCCTCCCCCCGCCGCCGCCGCTCCCGCGGCTCCCGGGGCGGCCGCACTGGGCGTTGGGACTAGGCTGGGTCAAGGGGCGGGGGCGGGCTCGCGCCGGGCAGGGGTCGCGCGGCAGCCCCGCGAGCGGGCGCCGGGCACTAACGGGCCCCGCGAGCGGGCGCCGGGCTGGGAGGGCTGGAAGGGCTGGGCGGCCCGCGGCGGGGAGCGCGGCTGCAGGCTGCGGTGAGGGGCGGGGAGAGCGCGGCTGCGAGGCGAGGGCGGGAGGGAAGTCCCGGCGGAGGGGGCGGCGTGAGAGCCGCGGGGCGGAGCGGGGGCGGGGCCAGGCGCGCCCGCTGCCGCGCGCGGAGGTTTGTTTATTTTCTCGGTTGGTTGCGGCGCTGGCGCGTGGGTAGAGGTTTGCGGATGACGTGAGCACCCGGAGTTGGGGGAGAGGACCAGAACCACCTGCTGGAGAAGGGGAGCTACGGGGGCCGGGCAGGGTCCAAACGGCTCGCGTAGGCGGCGGCGCTGCGGTCCTTCGGGTTACCGGGAAGAGAAGGGCTTTCCCTGGGCGTGTGGAAGGAGGGAGGCCTCCCGAGAGAATAGGGCGCCCGGCCATCCCCCCCTCAGTTCGGCGGTCTCACCTGCGTCGCCGAGAGCAGTCTGGGGACTGTGGAGTGGAAGAGGGCCGTGGGGTCTGGTGGCCTGGGTTCGACCTCCAGTTAGTGAAGTAGGGATAGTCCTGAAAGTCAAGACTGCATCAGCTCTTCGTAAGATAAATAATCAGCGTTGCTCCGTTCTCCGTAGAGTTACACGGTCCATCACGGTTATCTCCCTAGGTGCTCCGTCAGGGAGTAGGATTCTCATTTCACGAGCCAAGTAACTCACCCAAAGCCTCACCGCTAATAAATGTCAGAACCAGAACCCAGCTGTACTCACTTCACATTCTGTACTGCTTACCACTGATCACAGCATCTCCCTAAAACACTTCGATTTAACTCATAGACATAAGCTCCCATAGGTAACGCCGGCAGGGGTACGGACGGTAAAGACGTTAACCTTGTCTTCGGAGAGTAAGGAATAAAGATAAAACCGTTCTAATAAAAGACAAACCGTGCTCGGTGCCGTTTGAAAAACACAAAGTACTGAAGATCAAAAAACTGCTCATATCTATCTGGGGGATCTGGAAAGAAAGGCGGCACGGAGGAGGAGCCATTTGAAATGGACCCTGAAGGAGATGGGGACGTTTTTATAGCAAGAAGGGGTAGCATGAGAACATTTATGAAGATCAATCAATGAAAGTCATGGTCAGGAAAAAGTAAATGGTTAAATTCCAGGGCATGTCGAGAAGTAGCGGAGACAAAAGGGAATGGGTTCCTATGCCAAGAGGGAGAATTTGTATTTAACACAGTACTTTGAGTTTTCCTGGTTTAAAAGTTTTGGGCCTCTCTGTGAATGGATACGGAAATCAGAGGTGAGAAAAACTCCAGACAGACCTGCAATAGGCCAGATGAGAGGTATTGATGAGTCTAAGCTAAAGGTAGGGCAGGAAGATGATGTGGAAGCGAAATCTACAAAATTTGGCAATCGATTGGTTTTACAAGAAGAAGGGATAACATGAGAATATATATGAAGGTGGAAGCAAAGAACTGAAGATAGTGGAGGTTCTGAGTGTGTAGGTAATTATAGAAGAGACAGAAGTAGGAACTGCTTTTGGGGAGTTCAGTTTAGATTTGGACACTAAGAATTTGAAAGATCATTGAGACATCCAGCTAGAGGTGGATATTAAGAAGTTAGAAATAAAAAATTTGAAATATAGGAAAGATGGTTGAGCTGGAAAATAGATTAGTAAGTTAACAGCCTAATGGTGGTATTACTGTGAGAGAAAAGAAGAAAACAAAGGTCAGAACCTTGGAGAACATCTTCTTTAGAACTTTGCTACTTAGAAGTGTGGCCAATGACCCAGCAGCCTTGCCAGGGGGTTAGAATGGTAGAATTTCAGGCCCCTCAACCCTGAAACATGCTAAATCAGCACCCTCAATTTAACAAGAACTCTAAGTGATTTGTATTACATCATAGTTTGAGAAACTCTGACCTAGATAAGAGAAGCCAACAAATAAAGAAGGGATCTAATCTAGATGAGGGAAACCAGGAAAGAAAGAGGGAAGAGGAAGTAAGAGGAGAACCAGGGTAATGCAAAATCACCAAAGCAAGGTAAATTGGAGTTTCACAAAAGCAGGAGCAGGAAAGAGTGTTTATCGTCACTATCTAATATCACAAAGGTTAAGGAGCGCAAAGAAAAAGAGTGTGTTTGAATTTTGTAATAGGGTGGTATGATTACACGACCATGTTTTAATTGAAAACTTGGCAACTACTCCTTTGTGATGGGGACAACCTAGAAATATAATCCCCCCCTATTCCCCCACCCCCATGTATATGGGACATATGGAAGTAGGCTTGTGGATTTGATAGAAATTCTTTTCTAGTTGCTTCTATTTTCTCAGTGAACTAAGAAGCAAGATCATTTTGGCAGACTGCTAGTTGTCCATCACAATCTCTTCTTCCCTTCCTCTTGGGCACACGGACTATTTTTCTCAGCTTTTCTTCCAGTTAGTATGGTCAAGTATTAAGTTACTGCTAGTGGAATGTGAGCACAAATGATGTCTGCCACGGCCAGGCCAGTGTGTCTCCATGCACTTTTCCTTCTTGCCAGGTGGATTATCAAGATGACTACAAGGCCCTGGTGTTGATAGAGCCACAAAAAAGAAGGTGTCCAGATGGAGAGTTGCCCGCTGATCTGGAACCCCTACCGTCAATTATTATGTGAGCAAGATCCTAAATTTCTCTGTTAGGTTGGAGCTTTAACGTTTTGGGGTCTACATTAGCCTTACTCTATTTAATGTAATCAGTGACTGATGGGGGCCTTGGGAGAGGGAGAAGGGAGGAGAGGTGAAAAAACATTCTGACTGTGGGAGAGAGACTGACTAGGGAAGCATAGCAGGGTTTCCAGGCACTAGGAAGGGCCTGCCTAAGGGAGCGGTCATGAACTTACAGTCAGACCAGTCAATATGTTTGTGCATTTTCCCCTAGCCATATTCCGTTGTTTATGTGCAAACACTGAGTAGGTGGTTTGGGATTAACCAGGACTGAATAGAATGGGGAGCAAGGGGCAAAGTGGCTGAGGGTAGAAACAAAGGAGGCACCATAATTTCAGAGGAGGTAAGAGGTAAGGCTGTGAGAGGGGTGGGGAATAGGGCAAAGATGGTAGGGCAAATAGATTGGTGATTCTGAGCAGGTTGAAGAAGAGTTGGAGTTTTGTTACTATAAAGAGTTACTTGGAAAGATAAGAGGTAGGTTGGAGAGTAGGAGGCTTGAAAGCAAAATGAAAAGTGGGACTATAGTTGGTAGTGATGTCAAAGTGTAGGGAATGATCACGAGAGTGGAGTGTTGAGATAGCTGCGGGTATAAGATCATTTGAAGAGGACTGGTCAGGGAATTGAGAGTGTTTGAAAGATATGATATATATGTCTCCGTCTCACAGAGAATTACCAAAGGACTGTTAATAATGTTGGAGTGGCAAGTAGCCTTGGAGACCGTGGTAATGAGCCTGGTACTAAAGTCTTCAAAGACTGAGGGGTTGAATTCTCTGAATTAGTGTTTCAAGGCCATCAGTGCCTCTCTGTGTTAAACTCTTACTGAGATCATGTTTCATTTAAACAGGCGCTTTTAAGTATTGTGTTACTAATGTGGGATTTGTAATTGCTTCTCTTTGACCTCTCCGATTACAGATGGTAACTGCTTTCTTTAAGAGGAAATGCCCATCTGTCTGTATTATAAAACAAACACATGCCAGGCTTCCCAATTTAAATGACTGTGCTTTAAAATTTATCATAAACTACTCTGTTCTACCTCCAACATGTATCCTCAAGGAGATCCATCCAATGTGATGCTCGCTATGCTATGTCAAATAATGGGCTGTAATGTTCAAAATCTGTGTGAAAAACCTTAAGTATAACTTAAGTCAACCATAAATAGGGATTGACTAGAGACCTGACAAATTGAAAATGAAAAGATTGCTTATAATTTAGAAAATCATCTACCACGTTGTATACATAGGGACTCTGGAGTCAGATTGCTGGGGGTTGAACATAACACCCGTCTAAGGGGTTATTGTGAGGATGAGATATGTAATATATACAATAAAGATGAGCATTTAAAAGACTGCTTAGCACATATAAGCCCATGATAAAAGTTATAGTTATTCTATTACTGTACCATAATTCTTATAGAATTGCCTATAACAATATTTTAGCCTTTTCTACTTAGAAAATATGTTCATTACATCTATCCATGTTAAGACCTATTAATAGGGAGATTTCTGGTTAAATGTGGTGCATCAAACACACCTTTTTCTCCACTTACTCCAAATACCCATTAAAAGGACAGCTGGCTCAGTCAGTACAACGTGCAACTCTGGATTTAAGGGTTGTAAGTTGGAGCCCCACATTGGATATAGAGATTACTTAAAAATAAAATCTTTAAAAATAAAAAAATAAAGTGAGAGGGGCACCTGGGTGGTTCAGTCGGTTGAGCATCTAACTCAGTTTTGTCTCAGATCTTGATCTTATGTTTATGAGTTTGGGCCCCTATTGAGCTTCATGGCCAGCACACCCAGCGTGGAGCCCATTTAAGAAAACAGTAATAATTGGGGCACCTGGGTGGCTCAGTCGTTAGACATCTGCCTTTGGCTTGGGTCGTGATCCTGGGGTCCTGGGATCAAGCCCCACTTCGGGCTCCCTGCTCAGAGTTCCCTCTGAAGCCTGCTTCTCCCTCTCCCACTCCTCCTGCTTGTAGTCCCTCTCTTGCTGTCTCTCTCCATGTCAAATAAATAAATAACATTTTTAAAATAATAAAATAAAATGAAATGATAGTGAAGCAATAAAAAAGGTATAAAACCATAACGTGAAGCAAAGAGGAAAATATCCCTGCTAAAGAAGGATGTCAGCAAACCTTAGGAACATGGAAAGCAGATGAATGAGTGACAAGTGACTTACCAAAACCCAGAAAGTTATGCCTTTGGGAGGGGTAGAGCCAGCCAGAGTGGATCCATTCACAACACAGACTCTATATGGGAAGGCTCTGAAACTAGAGCTGCTATAATTCTGAAAGCAGAGGTGAAATAGGACTAGAAACTGGAATTCATTATGAAGTTGTATAAAGAATAGTGGGATACTTCCTTCCCCTGAATCCCTACCCCTTCCATGCTGCCCTACCTCAGTAGAAGATGGGATGTTTACTTTCCGAAGAGGTTGAGTCAGAGCTCCCCTGGACACCAGGCAGGGCTGAGGATAGGGGTGACTCATTCCACAGAAAAGCAGAATTCAATGAAGTTTTGCATGTTGAATCACAAGACATATCCTTCCTGATTTATTCCCCAATTCAGGTTCTAGCTATTTGAAGAAACCTCGCAGGAAAGTGCCTCAAATGAACTAAGAAAAGAAAGGGAGAGGAGAGAGAGGGAGGTGGGAGGGAGGAGGGAGGAGGGAGGGAAAAAAGAAGAAATAGAGGAAATAGAGCTAATGCAGGGAACAGAAAAGGATGTCAAAATGAAAAAAAAATCTCAAAAGTTCTAACTCGGGGCACCTGGGTGGCTCAGTGGTTTAAGCCTCTGCCTTCGGCTCAGGTCATGATCTCAGGGTCTTGGAAATGAGCTCTGCCTCGGGCTCTGCTCAGCAGGGAACCCATTTCCCCCTTTCTCTGCCTGCCTCTTTGCGTACTTGTGAGCTCTCTGTCAAATAAATAAATAAAATCTTTAGAAAAAATGTTCTAACTCAGAAATTCTAACTCACATATGCTCAGGTGGCTACTGAAGGGAGGTACCTCACCAAAGTCAGGGTATAAACCAAGACACAGAAACACAGAGGACCTGATAAAACAAGAGCTCTGACAAAAGGAGAAAACAGAGAATTCCTAAGATGAAGGTGAAGAGAAGGTCCAGGTTGACACCTGTGTGGCAGCCTGGGGAGCAACCAGTCCATTTCAACACGGGAGGATGGAGGGCTTTAGAGGGGATGTCACCAAAAAGCACAAAAACAAAAACACGGAACCGATCCATTACCTAATGTGTTCAAGCCTTATGAACAAAATCTCAAAGTTCAGATGGAACATAGAGAGATGAAATGGTGACAAGGATGGAGAACCGTAAGCAACCCCAGGAAGAGGGGAATATAAACTCCAGGGGAAACCAAAGGTTTGTGGTGGACTGTGTAGTGGTTTAAGAATTTTTGATGTTGGGGCGCCTGGGTGGCTCAGTGGGTTAAGCCTCTGCCTTCGGCTCAGGTCATGATCCCAGGGTCCTGGGATTGAGCCCCACATTGGGCTCTCTGCTTGGCGGGGACCCTGCTTCCCTCTCTCTGTCTCTGCCTCTGCCTACTTGTGATCTCTGTCTGTCGAATAAATAAATAAAATCTTTTAAAAAAAATATTCAATATAACTCTCTCTGCTTGGCAGGGATCCTGCTTCCTTCTCTCTGTCTCTGCCTCTGCCTACTTGTGATCTCTGTCTGTCAAATAAATAAATAAAATCTTTTAAAAAAATATTCAATATAATTCTCCCTGGAGGAGAATTATACTTCCCTGCCCCACCATGAATTGCAGTGACCACTGAAGTAGGGGTACAAGTGAATATGTCACTGCCAGCCCGAAGCTTCAGGAGCCATGTCTCTGCCTCTGCCACAAGACAGGCACTGTTCAGAGGCTGCCTCTGGCCATCTAAGTCCTGAGTGAAGACGCATGGCCCCAAACTCCAAATGACCTGCCATTGGCTGGGCAGCATCAGTGAGAAGCCAACCTTTATTGTTGTAGGCCACTGAGGGTTTGGTGGTAGTTTGTTAACGCAGCATAATTAACCACTCCCGACACCACACAGAGCAATGTGGCAACATATAATAGGCATTACAATATATATGATAAACACCCAACAATATGATAGAAACGTATTAGGCAATTAGTAAATGGCACAAGGTGTCTAAAACTGAAAAACTAAGATGTGGCCGTAGAAATAAGATCTTTAGAAATGTGGAATAAAGTAGCAAGACAACTTTTTTGCGGGGGAAGCAGGCATCAGAGTGACAGTTGGAGCAGGGACTTCTGTTTGTAGTCATTTGACTTTTGAACCATATGCATTGACACTTGGGGAAAAAATTAAAAATACATTTATTTTTTAAACTGGGTGGTAAGTCAAAGGAGAGGAAGGTTGTATTATTGTCTTTGACTCAGCCAGTTTAATAAACTGACCATTAATCATCCCAACAGTAATAATAGGATTGTAATCAGAACCTAATTCTTGATAGTACTTTAAAAATAACTTTTTTTTCCCATGAATACTGAATAAATTGAATCACCAAAAGCTAAACTTTTTCATTCTACCATCACACTGTCCTCTGCAAATAGAAATGTTCATGCTGCTTTCCTAGTATTTTGACTCAGCTACCTCCTTCCCTTGCCCTTACAGTGGTGTTATTTACAGTATACTACCTATATGAAGTCTAATGTCACTAACTTGAATTTGAAAAATTACCTTCATGTATATGGAATTATCTTGTGAAAAACTATTTTATACTTTAAAAAATGATTATTTTTTCAAAGATTTTATTTATTTGACACAGAGAGAGAGACATCCAGAGAGGGAACACAAGCAGAGGGAGTGAGAAAAGTAGAAGCAGGCCTCCCACCGAGCAGGGAGCCCAGTACAGGGTTGGATCCCAGGATTAGGACCCAAGCTGGAGCAGATGCTTAATGACTGAGCCACTCAGGTGCCCCTAAAAAATGATTATTTTAAAAAATATCCTCTTACATGAGACCAGAACATTTTTTTCCTCAGATGTTATGGTGCTTCGTTTGTATGGTATTTTGTACGCCATTTTGTCTATGCCTAAAGGATCTGGAGCAGCAAAAGTAGACTAGTCCAACTGCCATATAATTTGGACAGAATAAATGTAGCAGGCTTTCCATAGCCTTTGGACACTTTAGTGTAGCCCCTTTCTGATATGAGCTCTCTTCCTTCTTTTTCTTTTCTTTCTTTTTTTTTTTTTTTAAGATTTTATTTATTTATTTGACAGAGAGAGATAGCAAGAGAGAGAAGCACAAGCAGGAAAAGCAGGCTTTCTGCCGAGCAAGGAGCCTGATGTAGAGTGGATCCCAGAACCTTGGAATCATGCACGACCGGAGCTGAAGGCAGACACTTAACGACTGAGCCGCCCAGGTGCCCCATAAACTCTCTTCCTATCCTCATTCCTAGCCATCCCCTATAGCCAGCACTAATTCAGTCACCCAATAGATACTTATTTGGGGTCTCCAGTGTACTGCTATGCAGTTCCCAGAGTATATGATGTTGTCTCTCACTTCTTTTATTTTTTTTTAAGATTTATTTATTTATTTGACAGACAGAGATCACAAGTCGGCAGAGAGGCAGGCAGAGAGAGGGGTGGGGGAAGCAGACATCCCGCTGAGCAGAGAGCCTGATGCGGGACTCAATCTTAGGACCCTGGGATCATGACCCGAGCTGAAGGCAGAGGCCACTGAGCCACCCAGGCGCCCCAGATCCCATTTCTTAATCTTTGCAGAGGAGTTTCCTGATCTAAAATGTTATTTCCCCCCATTCCTATACCTTCAAAAAGCCAATCTGTCCATTAAGACACAAGGGGCACCTTCCTGGGGAAGCCTTCCCTTAATCCTAAAAGTTAAAAGCCCTTCCTCCCTACTCCCATAGCACCCTCTGTATTTTTCCTAGAGCCATTATATTCTCCTTTATATCTTGAGCCCCATTAAAGCAAGAACCTCGCTGGTTTTACTCACTGGTATGTCACTGCTGTGCCAGGCTCACTGTATATATTAGAATGGGCAAAATGTTATTGTCTGTTTGTCCTCAACAGACCATATACTCCTGGATGGATGGGTCTGTGATTTATTCACCTTTGTTTCTTTTAGCCTTTAGCACTTGGCACAAGACCTAGCACCCAGAAATTTGTTAAAAATTTGTTAGATAAATTAGCTCTCTCTGCATTATCGTTAATCTTTAAAATATATGCATTGAGGGAGGTAGCTCAATTGTTAAGTGTCTGCCTCCAGCTCAGGTCATGAACTCAGTATCCTGGGATTGAGCTCCTCAGCCTGCTCCCTGCTCAGCAGGGGTCCTGTTTCTCCCTCTCTCTGCCCCTACCCATGCTTGTGTGTGCTCTCTGTCTCAAAAAATAAAATACTTAAAAATATATGTATGCATTGAGGAATATATAGAAAGTAAAAAGTATCCTCATGATCAGAGTGATCAGGTGATGAGGATTAAGCCGTTTATATTTTACTTAAATAGGAAAAGTACAGTACATGTGAAAGACCCAAGACTGAAACCCCAAATGCCAAATGACCCAGCTGTGCTGTATGATCTTACCACCTGTACTCTAGATAAGAAATAATTCTTAAAGGGATAATCTTAAAATAACCAGCCAAAAGTGTATCAACAACAGCAACAATGAGTTGGAATTTCTACTCATTTAGTCAGTTTGTATGAGTAAACATTGTCTGCATTTCTTGGTTCGCGGTATGGCATATTTCTAACCCAATTTACTATCAATCAAAGCCAAATTATTATCAATATACAAAAATCAGTTGTATTTCTATCCACTGGCAACGAACAATCCGAAAATGAAATTAAGAGAACGAGTCCGGAATAAACAATGAATCTTGGAACACTGAAAAAATTAAATTTAAAAAAAGAAAAAAGTCCACATATGATAGCATCAAAAGGAATAAAATATTAAGAATCAAATTTAACCAAAGAAACATAGGACTTATGCACTGAAAACTATGAAACATAGTTGAAAGAAATTAAATAAGACCTAAAGAAATGGAAAGTCAGCCGATGTTCATGGATTGGAAGACAATATTGTTAAGACAGTGAGTCACAACTTAGTTTTTACAGCTTTATGGTATGCCTGACTCAGGACCATTTCCATCTAAAAAAGCCTCCTTGATTCCCTACTCCTTTAATCTGCTTTATTTTCCCCATAATGCTTACCATTGAAATGTAGTTCCTTAGATGACAGGGCTTTTCTTTATTTTTTTTAAAGACTTTATATACTTATTTGAGACCGAGATAGAGAGCACAGGCAGAGGGAGAGGGAGAAGCAGACTCCCTGCTGAGCTGGGAGCCTGACGAGTTGGGGCTTAGAGAAGGACCTGGAGATCATGATCTGAGCCAAAGGCAGATGCTTAATCGACTGAGCCACCCAGACATCCCGGTGACAGGGCATTTAGTTCTCGGCTCCATCCTCAGTAATAAACGGTTAATAGACAACATAAAGCAGAAAGAAAGCTTTATTTATAAAATTAATATCGAAATTTTCAATCCATTGTGTATAGATGCCCTTTTTGTTATGTTCTCAGAATGCAAGTAATTTAAGTTGCCAGCTCACCCTTTGGAAGAGGCATATATTCTTCCCCTCACAAGAGCTAAGTCCCAACCCACTGGCCCTGACTACAAAGGGTGTTTTGGTTTGCTGTGGCCTTGCCAAGTAAACTCACACAAGCTGGTCCTTATGTCTAGTTTCCCTTCTCTTTACTGGGAGATAGTAAACTTTGTAAAACAAACAAACAAACAAAAACAAAAAACAAAAAACCTTACTGAGAATACCTCAGTACCCCCGAAGGTAACTCGTCCGGGAAGAGTATCCATTAGTATTCTTCCTTTCTGATATATTTGTCACAATCCACTAGAATACTTCTGATTGGAGGTTCCATTACTCTTTAAGTCTTGGCCTGTTCTTTGGTTATTTGGCTGGGCAGGTCATGGGTGCTCTGATCTAAACAGAGACAAAATATTCTGTAACATTGACAAGATGCTTGTAAAGTGAGGGGAATGAGCTTCCCTCAAAATGCTTATAAAGGAAAGACCACCATGGTAATGTCAGATTTCATTCTAATACACTTCTTGTATATAGTTGCTAAGAGTATCAAATGCTGAAGAATGAAAGGCTTTGCTGTTACTTTGATCACATGTTTATACATGTCCCCCAAATTAACTATTTTACAGCTTCCTTGAGAGAGAAAAATTAAGTTTAAAACATCTTTGTGACTAGCACATGGAAACCATTCCTCTCAGCCTTAAGAAGTTATTTTCTACCAGAATTCATCAATAACTCACAAATGTAATTGTTGCTAAAGAAATAAGGAACAAATAGGCAAAAACTGGTGGTTAAAAACCCAGTAAAACATACTCTTTAATTCACAACTCAAATAGTCATGAAGCACTTCTTATGCTTATAAAACACTCAGCCAAGTCTTTATTTTCTTAAATTTCACATGAAACTTCTCCAGAGAGTACTGTTATTCCCACTGTTGCTAACAAATATAACTAAAACTCAGAATTTGTTTAAAAATGTTTTAGGATATATGTATAAAATAAGCAACCACATTTGTGCTAAAATATTATCCCATTTTGACAGCCAACTCTATGGAAAATCTACTTAAAATTCCATCATAAACATATATGATGCATTCATTTGGTAAAGTAACAGACTATTTGCCTTATAGAAAAATTAGCAATTTCCCTCCCAATTAATTTATTAAATAATTACTTTTAGTTGCATTTGAAAGATAAGATTTTTATTTAAAACGTAAGGAAGTGGGGACACCCGGGTGGCTGAGTTGGTTAAGCATCCAACTCTTTTTTTTTTTTTTTTTTAAGATTTATTTGAGAGAATGAGAGAGAGAGAGAGAGCCAGCGTGAGCATAAGCAAGTACAAGCAGGGGGAGGGGCAAAGGGAGAAGCAGGCACCCACTGAGCAAGAAGCCCAGGACCCTGGGATCATGACCTGATCCAAAAGCAGACCCTTAACAGACTGTGCCACTCAGGCATCCCAGCGTCCAACTCTGGATCTCAGTTCAGGTCTTGATCTCAGGGTTGTGAATTTAAGCCCTGCCGTGCCCAGCATAGAACCAATTTTAAAAGAAAATTGGAGGGGAGCGCCTGGGTGGCTCAGTCAGTTAAGCATCTGACTCTTGATCTCTGCTCAGGTCATGATCTCAGGGTGTAAGATGGAGACCCATGTGGGGCTCTGGGCTGGACATGGTGCCTGGGTGGCTCAGTGGGTTAAGCCTCTGCCTTCGGCTTGGGTCATGATCCCAGGGTCCTGAGATCAAGCCCCACATCAGATGCTCTGCTCCGAGGGGAGCCTGCTTCCTCCTCTCCCTCTGCCTGCCTCTCTGCCTACTTGTGATCTCTGTCAAATAAATAAATAAAATCTTAAAAAAAAAATTCTCTCTGTCTCTCCCCCTTCCCCTAAATTAAAAAAAAAATCATATAAAGTGCAAGGGAATGATTCATAAATTGCTTTTTTTTCTTTTTGAAAGGAAAGGCTGTTGTTTTGAAAAATAGCATTATTTAATGTACTCCCATTAAGATTATACCCTGGCTCATTCTGGTCATGTTGTGATCATGTGTTACAACTGGTGACACCTGGTGCCCGCTGGGAAAATGTCCAGTGAAACAGATCGGCTTAGTTCCATTCCAGGCTTCACCTGTAACAATTCAGATGCTGCCCACACCCTAGGTGAGGGGCATTTCAAAAGGAGATTGGCCTCTCGTTACACAAATATGTTGCCCTGTTCCTGTTCTTCCCATCTAGGGAAAAAAGAGAAATCATGCTAGAAAGTAAAAACAAAACTTTGACCATTTTAATACTTAAGCATTATTACATGAATCTGCCAAATTCAGATTAACTCCTCACTCCTTTTTACGGTGGACAGTGAAACGGCACTGCAGGCCACACACAAAAATGAATAGCATCAGTTCAGTCTCTCAGGCAGGCCAGTTGCTGCTGGTTTGTAATCATGTATGGAAGTCTTTCATCCAGGGGTTTTTCAGTAGAAAACTTGGGGGTGGGTATTTTAGCAGAGAGAAAAATTAAGCAAAATGGTTATGTATTATATAAAGATAAATCCTGGCAATTTTGCCTACAGTGTTTGTTTGGGCATACTATTCATGGCTCTTCAATGGTAAAATCTCTTGTTTTATTTTCTTTGGTTTATGTCTTGGTTGTTGGAATCTATCCAAAACTACTGTTTCTTGTAAGTCTCTATTGAATAGCTCCTCAATTTCCATTCTAATTCTATCTAGGGTGGCTTCTTTTCATAGAATTGTGAATTTAGCAATCCTAGAAAAAGGACCGGTATTAAAACTGGGATGTGTATTTTCAAATGGCAAATTCAGGAGTAACTAGGAGTGTTCTTCCGGGTTTAGAGATAGCCAAAGATTGAAGTTAAGTTTTAGTGTTGTTGCCAGAGAAATAAAACATATTCCCTCAAAGTATTTTTGAAAATTCTTGGCCGGTTTATAGAATGCTTTAAAATAACCCTTTTTTATCTCCTGTTCTTATCAGAGCTATTTGAATCCTGGAACTTTGTGGGGAATGAGGGGGTAAGTAAGCCATAATTGTCATGTAATTTGTTGTTGGCAATTGGGGAGGAGTGGGTAGGGTCCAAGAAGTGTTCTTTTAAAAGACCTGTCTTACCAATTTGGACTTCAAAAATTATACCTTTTTGTATATACTGTAGTAAACTTGAAAACACAATACAGTATAGTTGTTTTAAAAATATATTTCTTTGGTGTTACTTTAATTACACAAGTATTAACTAAAAATTGGAACTTTAAATTTCCAGCAACCTTAAGTATGAATTTTTAAAAAATATTTAGTTTTCTACTCTTCTGTGTGAATGATCTGTTCCTTGGTCATCTAAGGATCTTGCTCATTGTAAGTCTATGAGATTGTTGTATTTTTCTTTTGAAGTAATGTAGAGATAATTTAGTAGAAGTGTGTGTAATAATTTACCTGTAGAACCTAAGACTTAAGTCAATACATTTAGGTTTAATCATATTGTACCACTAGCATTTCACATACTGGCTATCCTCTTGATTCACTGTGGAAATTCCTAGGGAAAAAATATTTAAAGGGACAAATAAGTATGGAAAATATCAAAAGTCAAGTTTTTCTGAGCTTTCTTTTCATAATTTTTCTCATTCTAATTACCTCCATGTTGGGGTATTGTTGGAATAGTTATAAAAATCAAACACCATTCTTGTCGTATTTGGTGCTGTGCATTCCCCACAATTTAAGAGCAAGGAATGGAAGCAGTCACTCCTGCTGCAGGAGGTAAAGGGGTGCATTGTTTGTGGAAGACTTAAAACACCAAAACTTATCAAAAGTCTGCTTTTTATTGTCAGCATCAAGGTAAACAATGAGAGTAACAAAATATTCCTCCCCCTTGGGAAGATGTTCCTACTACTCTGCAAACACTATTGCCATACAAGCTCAGAAATATCACAAACTCAATGCACTTGAGATGGTTATTGTGGAAGGATCTCCTTTCTACCTTCATTTCCATCTGTCGAAAATATAAACGTAGATGAATGTGTTAGTACCAATGAAGGCAGCCTGAGGCCTGTTATAAATTTAGATGTAAAATATACATAATTAATACTCTTTAATATTCCAGCGAAGTTGAGAGAAGAATGGTGAACAAGTGGATAATGAACTTTCAGATACTGAAAGATACTCCAGTGTTTTAAACAGTCACAGATATGTCCCTAAGGAAATAACTGAGACCCAAACACGCCATTCTTGCATTTGATGCATGAGAATTTATGGTAACTATAGACTCAAACTCCCACTCAGCATCTGACTCCCTTAGACTTAGTGTAAGACCTTTATTAACCTCTTCCATTTAAGACATCAGTTCTTAAATGAGCACTCACCATGCTGTTGACCTAAAAAAATACCTATTAGGAGAAGAAAACAAACATTAAAGCCCCAAATCACCTTCACTGATACTCTTCCCACCCATAGTTCCCATATTTATATAATTTTCCCACCCTGTTATCTTCAACACTCTGAATTTAGGGAAGGAACTAGTACTTCACAGAGGCAAATATGTTTCCTTCCAAATGCTCTTTTGTAAGTGGGGGGAAAAAAACCCATAATGAACCACAAAAAAAAGAAAACCACAGACATATATCATTTGCATACAAAAAGGCAAACATGATGACAAAATGATTAGACTAAGGAAAGCATGTGAAGCAGAGTAAAATTTATTACTAGTATAAGTAAAAAAAAATTTTTTACTTGACTTGGGCAGGGTGCCTTAATTTTTCTTTCCTTTGTGAGGGCACTAAACTAGAAAGATGAGAGGTTCACTTCCAGAATGTATTTGTTATTCAGGACATTATTTGTATTTATATGTATGTGTTACTGTATGTACATGAAATCTATCATTGTATATGGATATATGTGTAACCAAAAGGAAGAAAAAAATTGTACCTTTCTTATTTAGGAGTCCATTCACATTTGCATTATTAAATCTAATCACTGTTGATTTGATATAAATTTTCTTGCTTTGTGAGTGCGAGCGCTTTGGCTTTTAGAAAGTATGTTTCTATTTCCACAGGTAAAACAAGTATGGGCCAATTTCTGAGGCAAACTAAGATTCCAGGGTTAGAATATATTCTTATTCTAAATTATTACTTAATCTTATAAGGAATTTACACTTAGGACCTTCATTAATAGATATATCATTATACTTGGTTAAGGTACTGACCTTTGTCATATCTATAGATAGTATATACACACATTGCATATGATATATATTAAGTATATATCATATAAACTGAGGCAAAAAGAAGAGACTAGCTTAAAACCAGAATCTGACTTGAAATAGTCTCTGCTAAAAAGGTATTTTCCAAATTAGTTCGTAATTCCCTGTTGAAAGCAGTTTCTCACTGGGCCAATGCTGTGTAATGTGGTTCAATTCCCAGCTAAGTGCATGGCAGTCTATCTCACCCACAATTTAAATGAATTTCAGTACCATGCTTAAGAGATACAGAACTATTCGCCGATTTAGAAGTTTGTTTTGTTTGGGTTTTCTTCTCTAGGAACTGGTTTTTAGCAATGAGAACAAGGAGCCCTACTCCCTAGGCACTAGAAATCAGAAAAGGAAACCATAAGTATGTGAGCACAGAGTGACAGTTGGGGTCTTTGGTAAGATGGGCAGGGTCATAACAACAAAGGAAAAGGACCAAAAAAATATCAGTAGCAGCATCACCTTAGAAACACTGGAGTCAGCAAGAACTGAGTAGACATCCATAAGTCAGGGCAGCTTGACCACTGTCCCACCCAAACAGTAGTTAGTTTAAGAAACAACTTTATTTTACAAATGGAAATTTCGAAAAGTAACAAAAATAACAACAAAATACCTCTGGTCATTATAATGTTTTCTGTGATTAAAAAGTATGATGAAAAGGTACAAAGTATTTGTTGGGAAAATCAGTATTTTCATTCTTAATTCCAAACTGAAGTTTATATTATATAATAAGATTTAGACTGAAAAAATCTTGATGAAAAATTTCATTTACATATTTACAGCCCCAGTGCAGTCTGGCCTGCCTGTGTGCAAGACCCGAGTAAGCAGGCTGTAGAGGAAAGTCTCTGATGAGGCCCATCAGCTTCTTAGCTGAAGAGCCTCTGGTGAGACTTCAAGCTTTACAGGCACACTCGTGTGACCAAATAACTTTTCCTGGAAATGCTAAAATGCTTTACCGTTATTCTGTCTGTTTCCCTGTGGCATAGGACTGAATCCTTTTCCCCCAATCTTATAGCCTAGGGACAGACATGTTGAGTATACAGGGTAGGAGCAAGATAAAACTTAGATTTCATAATATAAGCAAAATAGCAATATGACATTCTAAAGACAATTCCAGAAAAAGAGCAGAGAACTGTCTTTAGAAAGTCAAGATTGATCACTCAAGCTCTGTGAACTCGGAGGATCATAAATTAACTTCAACCCATCAACCTAGTCAAGTTGCCTTAAACCCACAGACTGTATTTTGGCACAGATTTTTCAGCTGTGCCAAAAGATAGGCTGTATGTAACTCCCTCTCTCATACAAGCAATATTTAACTGTAACTCTTCAAAATAACAAATACATTTGAGAATAACAATATTATAAACTTATAAAGTGTAATTCATGTATTATAACATACTTTTATATTATACAGCAATATTACTATTCCAGTCTTTTTCTTCTTTATATAAGCTTGGATTTTAAGCAAATTTTTAAGTGGAAATAAATTTAAATATTTAATTATTTAAATTAAATTTGAATAGTTAATTAAATTCAAATAAATAAATATTTAAATATGTAAAAAATTTAAATTTTCCATTACTTGACAGTATTAGAGAACATGTTCGTTTGCTAATTACAATTATTGCTAATTGTCTGCAAATAATTAAAACTTCCCAAACATACCATAGAAGATACATACATCTATAGTATACAAGATGATTCCTTCCTCCCCTTCTTCCTATATCCTGAAGGAAGAGCTTTAATTTCTAACAGGTTAGACAAAGGAATCTAATACCTCCTCTTGAAAGTTAAAAGTTCTGTTACTAAAGGCCTAAGTTTTTAAGTCACTCGGTTTCCTAGCTACTTCAATGGAATCAGCAGTCATAGATCCAACCCCAGCTCCAAGAGTGGAACGTCGTAATGATAGTTCCAAGGCAGAAATCTGACGTAACTCTTTACGACACAGTTTTACAGATGTGACACCATGAAGCTGTCCCACATTACCCACCAGCTGGATTTGGGGTGATGGTCGGCTATGAGATTTTGTGAAATGATTTTCATCTCCTTCTATTTTATCCTCATTGTTTAACAAATGTCCACTAGTGGGTGCTAAAGAGCTACAGATCAAAGGCAATTCTGGGCCCTCTTCCCAGAGTTTCAGAGGATTTGGTTGTGTTCTTAAACTGCTTGTTGAATTGTCCAGTTCTCTTTCTCTTCCACTTAATCTCATATTTTCAGTTCTGGATGCCCACTTTAATTCTTCTGGAACCATGCCTGCTTCATCAGGGTTCAGAACTCTATCCCCAGCATCATGATCTTAAAATAATACAAAAAGCAAAAAAATTAGAGATTTCTTCAAAAACAAGTATTTTGATCATGATATCCTAACATAATTATATTATTATCACTCAATATAAAGATATATTTCAGCTTTTTTTCTTTGTTAGGTGACTTAGACAAACAGAAGTTTCACCTGCAGGCATTCTATATGTGAATAACTGATAACTTTTAATTCATAGAACAAAGTTGGGAAAATAGTCATCTAGTGATTCTGTTTTTCCCTGGAAACACAAGAATGCTTTGGGCCTCTCTGGTCTCCTACACCTGTCCTCCACTGCCTTGCCACTGGTGAACCACAGTCCACACCTTGGCTAAGTGAAGCAGCACCGGAGAATACTGGCTGTATGTCTGGGGGAGCTTTTGGGATGTGGCATCGTGTATGTGAAAGTCTAGTCTTGGTTACAACTCCCAGCATGATAGCAGGGCTGAGCTCCTTAAAAATATTCTGGGGATCCACCATTAAAATGGAGAGGACAGCACACCTGCTCAGTGGGTTACCCTCCTGGAATGAGTGAAGGACTGAGTGGAAAGATCAAAGCTTGAAGTCTTCAAATCCTAGAATTATCTAATATCAAAGACAAAAATGTACTTGAGAAAAGCCCATCTAGGCCCGAGACCTAATACAATAAAGAATGCCAATGTTAACATATATTGACACATGATTAGTACACTTCTAATCCTACGAATACCAAGTTTAAAAACAGAAGTTGCACACTGGCAGTCCCTAGCCAAATCTGGCCCATAGACACATTTTACTTGCCTATGAAATAACACGGGATCCCAGTTTTTTTGGGACACCCAATTTTTTAATTGGGAACTTTCATATGAAAATAGAGATTCCGTCTTTTCTAGAAAAAAATGAGAACTACTGATTTCTGCCTGGCCACAGAAGCTGGAGCAGAGCTGGCCCTGCCTGTTGAGACAGCTGCTACCTTCCCTGCTGCTCCCTTTGGCTCCCTGCATCCTGAAGGCATTTCAGTTTTTTACCCCTGGTTGAAAACATAGTTGTTTTTCTAACTTTTAAAATAATCTCACAAACAAACCAGCTGAACTAACAAATGACACAGATTCACACATGGAACTAGCAGATATTCACCAAGATAACGGTAGACAGTGGCTCCCAAACTTTGCCACATGTCAGTCACTGGAAGCTTTTAAAAAAAAATGATGCTCAGGTCCCGATGTCTGGGAAAGGGAGCCAGGCATCTTATTTTTGAAAAAGCATATGTGAAAGAGCAGAGATGGGCTTGCTGGAGAAGCTCACTTCTTGCCCAACTTGGATATTTCACAGTGGAAAGTTTCCCTCTTCCAGAATTTTACCAGTAGGGAACAAACCAGAAAAAGATTAGTTCACCTGAGGTCACAGAGTGAGGAAAACAAGTTAGGTTCCAGCCCAACTCTTCTGACTCCAGTATCCTCACACAGAGTTTTATAGTGATTTAAACTGATACAAGGATAGAGTTTTAAATACTTAAATAAGTACATCAACTGCATGTCCATATAAACTGATCATATTCTTACAGATTTTATCCTCATACCCTAATATATTTGTTAGAAAACAGATGCACTGTAACAGAGGCATGACTAAGAGGTAACCAAGATATTTTAGACCAAGATTAATTTTTCTGCACTTGAAAATGCTAAAAATGCCATTTACAAGATAAATGTAAGTGTTGTATGCAGACACTGAAAAGACTACTATCAAAAAACAATGACTCACGAAACAAACTGAGGGTTGCTGGGTGGTGGCGGGGTAGGGATAGGGTGATAGACATCGGGGAGGGTATGCGCTTTGGTGAGTGCTGTGAAATGTGTAAGCCTAATGAGTCACAGACCTGTACCCCTGGGGCAAATAATACATTATATGTTAATAGAAAAAATTCAGAAAGCAAACAAATAAACAAACTAATGAACTGAATACCAAGACAGTTAAGTATTAAGATCACTGATTGTGAAGTGCCTAATAATTTTTAGGGAACTCAGAATTTGATATATATAAACTGCGATATTTATAATTCAAACAAATTTTGTTTAATATTATATTAGAATAGCATTTTGTATATAGATATAGTACAAGCTTTATCTCTAATATGATTCTGACTAATTTTTTTAAAGCATGGGGACAATACTGAAAAGAATTATGCTAAATGTTAATAGTTGTGGGTAGAATTATGATTTTTTTCCAGCTCTTTTTCTATATTTTCAAATTTTCCTACGATGACTATTACTTTTCTTACTTTTTATAGATGTATCTAGGTGGAATAGCAAGCTAGCTGAAGTAGTTTCTTCAACATTAGTATCGAGACTAGATTTCCTGGGGTCCCTGGCTGGTTTAGTCGGTAGAGCATGCAACTCTTGATCGCAGGGTTGTGAATTCGAGTCCCATGTTGGTGGTAAAGTTTACTTAAAAACAAACAAGACCAAAAAAAAAAAAAAAAAACTAGATTCCCAAGTAAGTTAGTCAGATTCAGAGCTTTATGATAACTCCAAGATTACTTAACTTGTTCAGTTTTCTGCATTTGTCTCATTAAAGAGCAGGATGAAGGTGCAGAACGAGGGTGAAACCTCTATATCCCCACACCACACTAGCATTTTAAAAGATGTCTTGTTGACTCGCAATATAAACATGGACCATTTAAACACTAGGTATTGGGTGCCTGGGTGGCTCAGTGGGTTAAAGCCTCTGCCTTCGGCTTAGGTCATGATCTCAGGGTCCTGGGATGGAGCCCTGCATTGGGTTCTCCACTCAGCAGGGAGCCTGCTTCCCCCCTCCCCTGCCTGCCTCTCTGCCTACTTGTGATCTCTGCCTGTCAAATAAATAAATAAAATCTTTAAAAAAAAACCCAAAAACTTAAAAAAAAAAAACAAACTAGGTATCTAATGTTAGATGTCTCAAGTTTGAAAGTGGATTTTTTAAAGCTAGAACAGTCTCTTTTTTTAATAAAGATTTTATTTATTTGACAGAGAGAGAGAGATCACAAGTAGGCAGAGAGGCAGGCAGAGAGAGAGAGGGGAGCAGATTCCCCGCTGCACAGAGAACCCAATGCGGGGCTCAATCCCAAGACCCTGACACCATGACCTGAGTCGAAGGCAGAGGCTTAACCAGGTGTCCCAAAGCTAAAATGGTCTTATGCTGATTGTTCTGTTTGCTACTTAACGTTTGTTTACTTTTTAATTTTTTATGGCGTTTCTTTTTTTTTTTTTTTAAAGATTTTATTTATTTATTTGACAGAGAGAGATCACAAGCAGGCAGAGAGGCAGGCAGAGAGAGAGGAGGAAGCAGGCTCCCTGCTGAGCAGAGAGCCTGATGTGGGACTCGATCCCAGGACCCTGAGATCATGACCTGAGCCGAAGGCAGCGGCCCAACCACTGAGCCACCCAGGTGCCCCTATGGCGTGTTTCAAGTAAAAGGTGCAGCTATATAATGCAGGCAGTATTTCAAGTAAATATTCTAGTTACATTAGCACCTCTGCATTACTACATTGAAAATCAGAAAACGTAGTCTCTCTGGCAGGATCTGTCTGTCTGTGTCACATCTCTGTCCTAAGACAACTTTTATTGTAGAATGTTAAACCAGGAATCATAAGATGAAGGACCTGAGACCATGTTCTAATTACTGTTGTGTTTTTAAGTTACTTGACCTAGGTTTCGATTCTTTTTTTTGAAAATGGCATTAGCTGACACTGACCCACCTAACTACTTGTGAAAATAACTATAAATTACAAAATATCATAACCATAAGGTAGCATTAGAACTACTTTTCTAGGGCCGCCTGGGTGGCTCAGTCATCAAGCTTCTGCCTTCAGCTCAGGTCATGATCCCAAGGTCCTGGGATCAAGCTCCGCATCGGGCTCCCTGCTCTGCTGGAAGCCTGCTTCTCCCTCTCCCACTCCCCCTGCTGTGTTCCCTCTCTTGCTGTGTCTCTCCCTATCAAAAAAATAAATAAATAAAATCTTCAAAAAAAAAAAAAAAAGAACTACTTTTCTAAGATATTACTGTTTTAAACTTTAAAGCTATGTTAATTCTTCTTACATTATATATTCAGCATGTATCTTTTCCTTATGTGTAGATATAGTTTCCACTGGTCTCTTTACAGTCTTGTTGTACCCATCTTTAAGTGGTCTTCTTTACAGATACAGAACAGGTCTGTGTTCCTAAAATGTTGTCAAGTCAACTATGCATACTTGACTTAGTAGAATAACTTCTCTAAAGGCAGGCTCATTCTTTTATAAAATGTAAAATATATTAGGACTCCTGGGTGTCTCAGTTTGTTATGCGTCTGCCTTCCGATCGCAGGGTCCTGGGATGAAGCCCTGCTTTGTGCTCCCTGCTCAGCAGAGAGCCTGCTGCTCATCTCTCCACCCCTCCTCCCTGCTTGTAGTCTCTTTCTCCCTCTCTCTCTCTCAAATAAATAAGTAAAATCTTTGAAAAAATGTAAAATATGTTATTCTAGAAATATTGATTCTTCTCTAATTGGGAGACTTCAAAAGGGTGTATTTTAATCATGGCACTTTCTCGTTTAGTTATGTCATGTTTTAGGGTGAGGGTCAGGCAGACAAGTATTTTTTTTTTTTGGTTTATAGAGAAAAACACAAGTTCAATCTCTAATTCTAAACAACCAAATCAAACCAAACTTGTTTTGTTTCTTATATTCCACTTAGGAGTGAGATCATATGGTATTTGTCTCTCTCTGACTCACTTCACTTAGCATTATACCCTCTAGATCCATCCCTGTCCTTGCAAATGGCAAGGTTTCATTCTCTTTATGGCTGAATTAATATTCCATTGTGTGTATACACCACATTTTCTTTACCCATTCATCTATCAGACATTTGAGTTGTTCCATAATTTGGTTATTATAAATAATGCTACAATAAACATAGGGATGCTCATATCTTTTCAAATTAGTGTTTTCATATTCTTTGGGTAAACCCCCACTAGTGGAATTACTGAACCATACAGTAATTCTGTTGTTGTTTTTTTTTTTTTTAAGATTTTATTTATTTATTTGACAGAGATCACAAACAGGCAGAGAGGCAGGTAGAGAGAGAGAGGAGGAAGCAGGCTCCCCACCGAGCAGAGAGCCCGACGGGGGGCTCGATCCCAGGACCCTGGGATCATGACCTGAGCCGAAGGCAGAGGCTCAACCCACTGAGCCACCCAGGCGCCCCAACAGTAATTCTGTTTTTAATCTGAGGATCCTCCATACTGTTTTCCAGAGTGGCTACACCAGTTTGCACTCCCACCGACAGTGCACGAGTGCTCCTTTTTCTCCACATCCTCGCCAACACTTGTTTTTTCCTGTGTTGTTGGTTTCAGCCATTTTGACAGGTGGAAGGTGATATCACATTGTGGTTTTGATTTGCATTTCCCTGGTGATTAGGACTAGAAAACTATTTTTGTTTACAGAGACAAATACAAGTTCAATATCTAATTCTAAATAACCAAATCAATTGGGAAAGGCTAAACTGTTAAGGCAGGCACAACTTCACTGAATATTAGATACATCACATACCGTTAGCATGACAAGTGACATGAAAAGTCTTACGTTCAGATGCTGCTAGCTGCCGCCGAACTGCTTCCCCTACCAGTTCCTTAAGTTTCTTCTTAAGATCTCTGCTGGTTTTCTTATAGAAATAAAGATCTTTTTCCAGCTGTTGGATTTTATCTTCATATGTTTTTAACATTTCCATGAGGCCTTCACCATCTTGCTCTATGAAACAGAGATTTATATTTAAAATCAGTTTAAACTAAATGACTAAAAATTATATTCTAACACAGTCTCCAGACTGTATTTAAAGGGTCAGAATTATGTTACATGTATTTGTTACCTGAATGGATTTGCTTTCAGATACAGTTTGGATTCTTCTGCCCTTAGTCACCGTCTCCGTCCAACCCCCTACCAACTACCGCATCTTCATGATTCATAAGCACTTTTTGAGTAACATTAACTAGATTTATCCTTGAAACAGCAGAAATAAGGTGTTCCCTATAAAAAATTCACATCTGGAACTCTATCAGTTGCATCAATATTTTATTTAAAGTTCATATCAGGGGGCGCCTGGGTGGCTCAATCGATTACGCATCTGCCTTCAGCTCAGGTCATGATCCAAGGGTCCCGGAAATCAAGTCCCAAATCAGGCTTCCTGCTCAGGGGGAGCCTGCTTCTCCCTCTCCCTCTGCAGCTCCCCCTCTTTGTGCTCACACACTCTTTCTCTGTCAAATAAATAAAATCTTAAAAGTTAAAAAATAAAAAAATAAAGTTCATATCAGGAACTGTGGATATATGGAAAATCAGAGGCCCAGGTTTATAAGCCTAAGAAATCTATAAACAAAAAAAAACCCCAAAACCAAAAACCTGCCAAAAGAGGCTAGAGAGATTAAATTACAAAAGAAAACACCCATACAAAAAAGAGGGGAAACAGAAATAAGTTGTAGCTTATGCTACAATATAACTTAAAGCTTCTACTTAATATTTATGAATCTATAAAACTGTCCCTATTGGGTATGTTTTAGAACCGGTAAAACCTAGTTTATTGACCTTCTGCAAATACATACTCTTGGACCTATTCTTTCCTAGTGGTATATTTATAAGATGATCCTACTGGGTTTTTTCTTTTTAATTTTTGATTTTTTGTTTATTTAAATTCAGTTAGCCAATCTATAGTACATCATTAGTTTTTATGTAGCTTAATGATTCATTAATTGCATATAACATGATCCTACTGGTTTTAATGTTGTTTTTTTTTGTAACTGGCTGTTTTGAAAAATTTGATCTAAGTATATTGGATATTCTAAATTAACCCATTATCTGTTTTTTTAAAATATTTTATTTATTTACTTGACACAGAGAGAGATCACAAGTAGACAGAGAGGCAGGCAGAGAGAGAGGAGAAGCAGGATCCCTGCTGAGCAGAGAGCCCAATGTGGGGCTCGATCCCAGGACCCTAAGATCATGACTTGAGCTAAAGGCAGAGGCTTAACCCACTGAGCCACCTAGGTGCCCCCCATTATCTTGTATTTAAAAATAAAACTTTAAGGGGTGCATGAGTGGCTCAATCAGTTAAGCATCAGGCTCTTGATTTTGGCTAGGTCATGATTTTGGCTAGGGTTGTGGGATCAAGCCCTGTGTTGGGCTCTGCGCTCAGTGGTGTGTTTCCCTGAGTTTTCTCCCTCTTATTCTGCCCCTCCCCACCAACTCTGTCTCTTCTCTCTAAAATAAATAAATCTTTAAAAAATAAATAAATACTTTAATAACACCAAAACTCAGAATCCCTATAAAGAATATAATCTATTTCAGGGTGCCTGGGTTGCTCAGTGGTTAAGCCTCTACCTTCAGCTCAGGTCATGATCTCAGGGTCCTGGGACTGAGCCCCGCTTCCGGCTCTCTGATCAGCAGGGAGCCTGCTTCCCCCTCTCTCTCTGCCTACTTGTGATGTGTCTCTCTGTCAAATAAATAAATAAAATCTTAAAAAAAAAAAGAATATCATCTATGTCAACTGAATTTTATACAACATAGTCAGTTGAAATTAGAAAGTTCATAAATTATCATTTTTAGCTACAACTTTGTTAGAAAAACTAATCCCAGGTATAGAAATGAATGATTTTTAAAATGTCCTCATTTGGCTATAGCATGAGCTTTTGTGGTGCAATGCCAATCACTTGAAAAATACATTAAAAAGTCTATGAAAATATCACTTTATAGAGACGTTAAGATAGAACTAAAAATAAGGAAAGGAGAGCATGTTTGAATGAAGCAACATGTAGGATCCTGTCATCAGGCACCTGGTTGTTAATCGACTGGTTATTGAATTAACTTAGGGGCAAATTGCCTCAATACTCAAATTTATATATTTTCCAATTTTCTGCTTACTCAGATTGTTTCTCCAGATCCTTTCTAACCCATTTCCAGCTATAGATTCACAAGAATCAAGGCTAAGCAGCTAAGCAGCCTGGACTGAAGCATTACCAGTGCTGCCAGGCAGTGATTTTGTTGCCATAGCAACTCTTTGTGTACTGGCCAAATGCCCAGGTAACATGAGGACCAACTGCTGTGACAGCTCTTTCCACACCAGAGTTGACGGCTGAACTACTGTGCACTGATAACAGTACGTGTCCAATGGTGGTAGGCTAATTTTGACCTAAGATATAACCTTTATGCATAAAATTTACAATCAACTGAAAATTATAACAAGAAACATAACTAGAAATCTGACGGGGTGCCTATCATGTTAATTATGTAAAGGGAAAGTAATTTAAATATCAAAGTACTCCCTCCTTGAGAGAGCGACACTTTTCAACTGTACACCGGAAGCCAGGATTGCCGCAGTTGTACATAAAAAAAAGACCAACAACAGATGGGTGGGAGTTCTTATGTGTGGCCCTGGGGACAGACAGAGGGAGGGCTTTTCAAGCACCAAGAGCCCTACATCCCAGTCCCCTCTCCCCATGTGCAGGAACCCAGACATGTGAAGCTCAAAACCAAATATAAGTAGGAACTATTTATTATGTGACAAGCTTCTGTTCCTGGCTTCCCCTCCGAGCCCCTCCGACACACAGCCTTCCGTTCGGTTTCTCGCAAATGGACCACCTAGCAAAGACATTTTTTGACCTTCTAAGTGTGTCTTCCATAGCAGCGGACCAGAAGGGGCAGTACCTTGGAAATGCTGTAACAGCAGCTGCATCTTTTGCTCATGCTCCTTCTGCTGAAGGGTCAGTCTCCGGTCACACTGTAGTTTCAAATGCTCAAGGGCAGACTCCAGTTCACGAACCATATTATCCCGTTCCAGAACCTTCATTTTCATTTCTTCATTCTGTAACTGGAGCTTCCGTTCGGTTTCTCGCAAATGGACCACCTAGCAAAGACATTTTTTGACCTTCTAAGTGTGTCTTCCATAGCCTTGTAATAGCCTACTTCTCTTAGGCTACATGAACAACTTCCTTAGCCACTGTGGTGTAACTAAGCAAATGCTCTGTAACATACTCAACAAAATAACCTAAGAGCCCATTGAGTTTGCTGGGATTCTGAACTGGTAACAACTTTACTTTTAATATCATGTGGCTCTAACTATCACCCCTCCATCATCTCTCAGTCATGGTCATTGCAATTTACAGTGACAATCATCTAAATCCATTTCTTTGGTCTTAAGAAGAGAATGGTGGGGGGGGGGGGGAGAATGGGAACTTAGAGACTCTTGTAACATCTAGATACTGCCCAGTGTTAACTCCAAAATGCATGTTATAAATAGTAACAGACTTTTAAAAACTATATGGAGTTCAGTCTCAGATTGTGCATTTAGTGCAATGGGTTCTTCTCTGCATGGCTATGGAGTGAATATACTTCAATGTATGTGTCACTTGCTAATGTAATGACCTTCTCTCTAGAAAAATACTAATTTCTACAAAGGGTACCCAGGGTCAGAAAATCCACTGACCTTGGCCTGCGTGGTTTGGATTAAGAACCTTTTCTCTATAAGAGCACTAGAAAAGAATTCTATCAAAGCTTCCAACAGCACCGCACCATTTTTTCTGCCCTCCACACATGTGATGGGATGCGCTCTTATCAGTAATAGTAGCTCACTACTGACAGTCATTACCCAAGAGGAGGGCTGTGCCTATCATTTCCATTCATTTCTTCATCTTTATTTCACTTGTCTAACAGAACTGGAACTTTATTTTCAAACTCCAATGTTTTATTTTTCATTAATGGTCTGATACTCCCTTAAACGGAAGATACCTTTCAGAGAAAAGAGCTATTATTTGCTTAACACTTCATAATATATGCCTTAAGAGAAGACATTATTCAAGTTAATGTGAAAATCTATTATTATCTTTGCCACTGATGCACCACTTCATTTTCATTTCAGTTCATAGGTATGATGATAAAGTACACGTAACCCGACCCTATAGCAATAAAAGAAAGGAAGCCTGATTTTGGAGGGCCCTTGATTTTTCATGAATGCTGAGTAGTAACAACCAAATCTTGAAAATATCCAAGAAATAGTGATTGAGGAATACAACTTGAATTCTTGGGTTTTTAAGCCTATTTGAAAAAGCCCTTCTTTCAAAAGGCCCATCCCACGTTAAGAACCTCCCAAAGTGAGGCACGCATACTTGGATAAGCACACAGCTTTCAGACGACCACATTCAGTAGTGCCAGGAGAAATCACGCTTAAATCTGTAGTTACACCACCAAAGCTTTATGCCTTTCAATTTCTGGAACCTGACGTGTAACCATCCACCTTGCCCCCATACAAGAAAATCCTCTGTCCTTCCGAAACAAACCTTATTGAAATATCTGAAAAGAATAGCTCTCATCTCTACAGGACTCAGGCAAATGAGTTTTTCCAAGACATTTGCTTCACTATGAGAGAGGTTTTGGAGTGAGGCTCTGAGTGAGTTCTGGCGACTCTGAATACTTTCATTCTTGTATTCAATTGCAGCTTCCAAAGCTTCAATCCCTTCTTCAAGTTGGAAAAGAACATGTTCTTCCTAGATAAAACAGAAATCACTCAGTGTAAAGGAAATAATTAACTTGGACTTCATGTCATACACTAAGATCTCACTCTGCTATCTGAGTCTAACGGACTTACCATTTGTCTACTAAATCTGAAGAAAATGTTTATTGTGTACACACACATATATAAAACATACAGTCACTGAATCCTCGTACTAAACCTCATGTATGAAAGATCCCGGTCACACAGCAAATGCGGATAACCAAGGAACACACTGGAACAAAGCCTCAGCCCCCAGGACAGGACTAGAGCCATGTATCTCCCCTCCACAGCTCCACAAGTGCACAGTATGTGTTAGATCTGGAGACTCCCGGTGTCCCCTCAGGGATCTATCGAAACGATAGACTGCCGGGAGGGAAAGAAGAAATAGACTTAGAATAAATTATTAAGAATGAGTCATCAAAGAGGGTCTCTAGGGAAAAAAGAGTATGACATTAAAAAAAAGTAGGGAGGATCTAAGGACATGAAACATTTCATGAAATTCCTATGAGATGCCATTAAAGGGCAAACAAAGGCATTAAAAATGTGGACGATGGAACACTTTTTTTCATAAGCTAGAGAAGATTTCCTTTGTAGGGGACCAAAAAAAACCAACCAAACAAACAAACAAAAACAACCAAAAAAACCGTGATGAATCCCGGTCAGAAAGACCAGCAGTTCTTCGAACTATCCAAACATCTTATTTGAGGGTATTCAAATTTCTGGTAAGAAATTATTTCAGACCAAGTGAGACTTGGGTAGATATTTCTGTATTACCTATATGTGTGGTGGAGACTATCACGACTTTAGGTTCCTTGACCATCTTGTCCATACTCATGTCCTTACTGCCTAGTACAGTATATATCACACAGTTTAAACTCAATTAAGTTATCTGCTGAATGGGTTTATGAGGGAAAAGGAGAAAAAAATATTTTCATATGTCTGATTAGATGACCCAAATATTTCTCTCCACTCCTTCCTCCAGCACTTCAAAGGAAAAGGAGGTTAAATTTCCAATCTATCTAAAGAATAGTTAATGTGACTTCCAGAACTCCTGTTTTGGAATTCAGGGGAAAGGTATGTAATAACCTATTCCAGTGGGAGGTTGAATAATGCTTATTTTTAAAAGCTACTTTCTGGGGTGCCTGGGTGGCTCAGTGGGTTAAGGCTCTGCCTTTGGCTCAGGTTGTGATCTCAGGGTCCTAGGATTGAGTCCCGCATCGGGCTCTCTGCTTGGCGGGAAGTCGGCTTCCCCCCTCTCTCTGCCTGCCTCTCTGCCTACTTGTGATCTCTCTCTGTCAGATAAATAAGTAAAATCTTAAAAAAATAAAATAAAATAAAAGCCACTTTATAAAAATCTTCTGAAAGAGCCATTTTGAAAAAATATATTTAACGGCTATTTTGCTTCTCTGGGCAACCACTAATCATCAAGAATTTGATGATTTGATCATCACTCCATCTGGAAGAAAATAATATTCAACTTTTAAAGAAAAACAAACTTAAGCCCTGAAAGTTACATCAGTGAATGGGTAAGAGGAACCAGAAAATAAAAGTGGGTTATCCAAAGAACATATTTGACTTCTGAATAATGCATACTATGATATTTTGCCAAAAACAAATGTGGAAAGAGTTTGCCTTTATATATGTCTGAGAACAACTTAGCAGAAATTTAGTTTCTATAGTTTTGGACCCAAGTTAGGGAAGTACTATGAATGGCAATGAGAAACTGGCCCAGGATAAAAAATTTGCCCCATGACAAACAACAGATTATGGGGTGGACTATGCTTTATGAGAGAGCACTGCTTTACACACAGGCACCAGGGATCTTGTTAAAATGCAGATTTCTCATTCAGCAGGTCTAGAGGGGCTCACCCCCCAGCCCCCCTCCCACACTGAGGCTCCTGCTGTTGATAGAGACCTCACACTGTGAGCAACAAGGACCTAACTCAGGTTTCCCAACAGTTTAGGTCACACACCCCCATCAGTAAAACAAACAAACAAGCAAGCAAACAGAGCAAAACCTTTTAAGAAAGCCCTGCATATTTGCATATTTCTCCATAAATTATATGCATGTTCTAATGTTAAAACATGATATTGAAAGTGTATTAGATGAAATAAACATAGATATAATAGTTCTTATGTTTTCTTCCTATATCCCACTTACTGAGCAATTAGAACCACTTTCTAATGCTCTGCATTAGAAAAATGGAGCCACTTTTTTTTTTTTTAATTTCTTTATGGAGTTTTCCCAAAAAAGTATTTATTTTTATTAAATTGTTGGGTAATCCTGTACTAGTATAGTGATTTAAAATCAGTCCCTTCTCATTAAGCAGTACGATTATGAAAATAATTTAATGTATTGTGGAAAGAAAAAATAATCCTAAACTAGTTAAAAGAGTTAGAAGCAGCAGACTGTTCCACCCAGATGTTACTGATGTCTTGTGTTGCATCAGAATCTCACGTGGCCGATCATCTGTCACTGGCAGATCTATCCAGTAAGAGTAATCTTGGCTTTAAGGAAACAGTGGTGAGAGCAGAGCCCACCTCAGAGTGGTGCTCAGAACCAGCCCTGTGGAAGGAGGCTGCTCAGAAGCTCACATGGCTACTGGAACCCCACGGTGGCAGGGGGCTCATCATTCCCTCAAACCAATCCCAGATGAGATGCTAAACAGATATTACTCATGGTTTTCACCACAAACTCTACATCAAGATTTGTAGTCACAGAATTCCATGTGAAACAGAAAAGTCAATGTTTCTTGAAGACAACGGGCCCTCAACCCTTCTGCAAACATCATTTGCTCATTCCCTTCTCCATGCCTTACTTAATGGTGTTCTAGCTACAAAGTCCTTCTTTCTTATATCCACCAGTATCATGGTTTTCATAATACAGCTCGAGAGTCCAACCCACCAAAGCTGCCTCAATGAATCTTCCCCCGTAAATGACCACTGCATCGTTTTGTATAAATAATGTAACAAGTATAGTTTTAGTATATTGTTATCACTTGCTTTTTTAAATGTTCTTCAGGGTATAGAGTTTTCTTGTATCTGTCACTTTCCCCAGATAGAGTATGAATTTCTCAAAGGAAGCATAATGCATTTTATAGTTTCTTTGGTTTCTTTCATAGGGCCCAGTAACAGTCCTGGGCAGGCAAGAAATCCTTAAATATTCCTACTTTGCGCTATTTAAGGATCTTACAACCCTCAAATCTACAAGGCCAGGCTCTAATTTAACACCCTCAGGAGGACAGTCTGCTTCTGTGATCCTATGCACAAACTCAGACTATGAAACAGGGCAATGAGGTTTATGATGCCACCTTACCCCCGATCCAGTCTTCAATTCCTTTCATCCATGCAGTGAACAACAATCCTTTTATGAAACCCTTGCTCCTGTTCCTTCTTTTTTTTGAAGATTTTATTTATTTGACAGAAAGAGAGATCACAAGTAGGCAGAGAGAGAGCGGGAAGCAGGCTCCCCCTGAGCAGAGAGCCCCATGTGGGGTTCGATCCCAGGACCCTGAGATCATGACCTGAGCCAAAGGCAGAGGGCTAACCCACTGAGCCACCCAGGTGCCCTGCTCCTGTTCCTTCTTAACCAGCCCCCTTAACAGTCTCTTTGGCTTGCTCCATTCTAACACTATACAAGATTCAGCAAGGTATGGGGTTCCCAACTACTCACTTTCTCTTAGCAATTTTTTCTTGCTTTGATCATGACAGGACATCAACAATAAACATTTGCAGAGAAAATTCAGACTCAAAAATTCATACTTGGCCTGATAAAGTAAGGGACGGGACTGCCAATTGATGTAAAATTTTGAAAATAGGCAGTCTGGGGGAATTTCACAACCATAAATATATTTTTACATAGTTTAAAAAAAGAAAGGTGAGAGGAGCCATATGCTCCTCATAAACGAAGATTCACACTCAGAGGTTTTAGATTTTTATGTTGTTTTTATATTTTTTCTTTTTTTTAAATCTAAATTCAATTAGCCAACTTATAGTACATCATTTATTTCAGATGTAGTGTTCAATAATCTAACTGTAACTGATAAATTACCAAAGCTATTTTTACTGGGATTTGAATTCCATGCATCTACTGGCTGGAACATGCTCTCAAAGGTTGGGACTTTCTGGAAGAATTAACCATTAGTGCCCTAGCCATCCATAGTACGAAACGGGTTACTGAGGATTGTTCGAGAAAGAAGCATAGAGAGATGGTAGGTGCTCTCTTTGAAAGAACTGAGGAAAAGATTCCCTTCGAATCATCTTCTATATTCTGTGATGTTGATGACAAACCCCAGCTGAGAAAGGCCCTACTCGAAGGGAAGCATTAGTGTCCCAGTCCCTGGCAATGCCGGAAAGGAGCCACGGGGTCATGGACCTGTTTGTGAGGGTATCACAGTCTCTAGTCAAGCATGGTTTATGGCATGGAATAGGAACCCCGTAAACTGGTTACATCTGACAAAGTCTCAAGGAAACAAAGTTTATCAGATTTCTCATTTTTATGTTTAAGTTAACAGAGACAAAGGAAATCATTCAAGTGACCCATCATAGAGCACTTCCAGTTCTAAAGCATACTGACTTACTTCAGGTGATAACACACTACCATTTTTAAGTTTCTCATCCACACTGTTCCTTCGTCTCTGTAGCTGATCCTTTTCTTTCTGGAGGGCTTGAACTCGTTCTGAAATCTTTATTTTCTCTTCAGCTGTGCTGTGTTGAAGCTCTACATTCTTTTCAGACAACTCTTGGTCCAACAAGTTCAGGCGAGTTGATATTTTCAAACTATCTGTCCTTAAGACCTAAAAGACACAATCACCAAACACCCCCAAAACAGTTATTTGAAATTCAGGTGGCATACAAACTAGAAAAATAGAGAAAATTATTAACTGAGTATATTTTTAGCTCCCACAGTGTTGTTTTTCCGTGGGGTTTTTGTTGAGGGGCAGGGTTCATTTTCTAAAATCTTAAGTTGAATGTCTTTTTTTTAAAAAATGGAGATTCGGAATGCCTGGGTGGCACAGTTGGTTCAGCATCTGCCTTCAGCTCAGGTTACGGTCCCAGGGTTCTAGTATCGAGTCCCACATCAGGCTCTCTGCTCAGAGGGGAGCCTGCTTCTCCCTCTGCCTGCAGCTCCCACTGCTTGTGTGAGCTCTCTCTCTGACCAAAAAAAACAAAAAAATAAAAATAAAAAAAAAAATAAAAATAAAAATAAACACACCTTAAAAAAATAGAGAGATTCAAGGGGCACCTGGATGGCATAATCAGTTAAGTGTGTGACTCTTGATTTCAGCTCAGGTCATGATCTCAAGGTAGTAAGATCAAGTCCCATGTTAGGTTCTGCGTGGGCGTGAAGTCTGCTTGAAATTCTCTCTGCCTCTCTCCTTCCTCCTGCACTCCATTCATATTCTCTTGCCCCCCCCAACCCCCCCAAAAAAGGAGATTTAAATGTTGAATTTATTGAATTTATTGTCAGGCATTGCTTGGCTGCACCAGACTACAGAATATTGGTTTTGAGAGGTAGTATTTTTCTTTTTTATTATCTCCTAAATTAAACTTTCCTTCCTTGGTCTGTTACATGGTTTTATGGCTTATAACTATATTATAATTCCCCTAAAGGTTGAGATTTGGTTTGTCGCTGCTTAAATATGTATTTTGTTTCTATTCTTATTTCATTCTGGTCAGAAAATATGGTCAGTTACAGTAATGGAGATTCTCATTATGGTCTAACCTAAGAGGATTTTTAAAATAGCTTTTCATCTAAGTAATTATATGTACATATAATTAAAAATTATAAATTTTTTTAATTTAATTTTTTTCAGTGTTCCAAAATTCATTGTTTATGCACCATACCCAGTGCTCCATGCAATACGTGCCCCCCTTAATACCCACCACCAGGCTCACCCAGCTTCCACTCCCTCCCCTCCCAAACCCTCAGTTTGTCTCTCAGAGTCCACAGTCTCTCATGGTTTGTCTCCCCATCCGATACCACAAGTTTACTATTATTTTTTTTAAAGCAGCCCCTTACCTCACCCTTTTACCTGAGTCCCACTCCCCAGAAGCAATCATCTTCAACCTTTCTAGTCGTTTCTCCTGGTGTTAATGTCCATGTTCCTAAATAACATGACCCATTTAAGATATTGTCTATTGACTGACTATTATGGAAGACAAAGTCTTGGCACCATTATGCTTTCTCTACTTCCCACTCCTCTAGTCTCCCAAAATAAGGTATATTGCAATTTTATGTTAAATCAATACTCTGTTGGGACACCCGGTTGGTTCAATAGATTAAGTATCTGCCTTTGGCTCAGGTCATGATCCCAGGGTCCTGGGATGGAGCCCCGCATCGGGCTCCCCGCTCAGCAGGGAGCCTGCTTCTCTCTCTCTCTCTCCCTCTACCCCTCCCCCAACTTGTGCTCTATCTCGCTCACTGACTCTCTCAAATAAATGAGTAGAATCTTTAAAAATAAATCAATACTCAAAAATAAATCAATAAATCTTTAAAAATAAATCAATATTTAAAAATAAATCAATAAAAATATAAATCAATAAAAAAATACAAATCAATTTACATGGCTTTGTGAATATTACTCACATCTGAACTATCTAGTATAAAATGACCCTTTTCCATAGGATACAACTTTTGGTACCATTTACTGATTCTTCCCCTAAAAGAAAATACATTTCCTCCAATACTGTTTTTTTTCACTTGACCAAACTTAAATCAGGGAGTCTGTCTGTTTCACACTTTTCTGGAAGCATTTAGTCTGAAGTCTCCATCCTCCTGGTCCAAACTGGTTGTTCTAGGACCTCCTTTCGGTGTTACCCTGGGAATTTCCATGTTGGATCACACTTTCAGGACCCTGAGTCTTCTTTCTTCACAACTGATGCCCTCACGTTTGTGGAGCACATCCTCTAGTATTTTCCGGAAAGACTAAGTCAGAAATCATTTTTTCACCTGAAAATGTCCTTATTCTGCCTTCATACTTGATTCAGAATTAGGCTCAAGAGAGAAGCCTTGATTGGAAATCACTTTCATTCTGCAGTTTGAAGACGGCTGTAAGTCCCTTAGTTTCTACTGAAGAAGGTAAAGAAATCCAGTGCCATTCTGATTGTTGAGATTTGCAAGTGACTCATCTCTTCCATTTGGTAGCTTTTGGGATCTTTTCCTTAGTGTACTCAACACTTCACATGATAGACCTTTGGCACTCATTTTGTCAGGCCCTCGTAACCTATTTCAATCTAGAGTCTCATGTCCTCGGAGTTGGGAAAAATTTTTATATTATCTTTGATAATCCCCTCTCCCATTTTCTCTGTTATATCTTTCCAAAATTCCTATTTCTTGGATGTTGGACTTTCCAGATTTATCTGCCAACTAAATTTTTCCCCCATTTTCTGTATGTAAAATTTCCAGCAGTTCCCATTTTTTTTTCCAGCAGTTCCCATTTAATGGATAGAGCATCACCTTTCACCACCTTGACGAATATTAAGGATTTGTTGGAAGCTTTTTCAGCTCCTTCGCCTATCTCTAATGTCTCTGAGCTTTTTTTTTTTTATTCTCAGTCTCTGTCTTCCATGTTAGTAACATTCCTGAAATGGTTGTCCCATGTAAGAGTCAGGTATGAAAATGCTGATATCCTGTGTGGTGGGTATGCTTTGTTACCATAGTGTATATCTGGGGTCTGGCCACTTAGCTGGGGGTGTCCTAGGGTGTTTGGTGTTTGTAGGCCTTTTTTTCATGGACTGTTTCAGAAAATCCACCAATGTCCCACTTGGGAGGTATAAATCTGGGTGCCAGCATTCTGGGATCCAAGCAGGGTTAAGAAATGGCTGTCTCAGGATTCATATGTAGACTGGCCTTTCATTCGTTCCCTGCTGAGTATTCTGATTTACCCAAACCTCTATTGTACCTGGTTCAACATTCAGAAGATAAACTGTCTAGATTCAGAGTGGGAAAGAATGACTTCCTCATGATTCTCTGTTTTCATCCTTATGCCTCACTCCTGCCTTCTGAAAATCTCGGTACCTTCATTTCTGAGTCTTTTTTTTTTTTTTTTAAGATTTTACTTATTCATTTATTTAGATGAAGAGAACATGTGCATGAGTGGAGGTGGTGGAGGTGGGGGGCAGAGGGAGAGGGAGAGGGAGAGAGAATCCCAGGCCCCACATGGGGCTTAATCTCACGACTGAGATCACTACCTGAGCAGAAATCAGAGTCAGACGCTTAATGAACTGAGCCACCAGGTGCATCTCTGAGTCTTTTTATTTTTTTATTTTTTATTTTTTTTAAAGATTTTATTTATTTATTTGACAGAGAGAGATTACAAGTAGGCAGAGAGGCAGGCAGAGAGAGGAGAAAGCAGGCTCCCCGCTGAGCAGAGAGCCTGATGCGGGACTCGATCCCAGGACCCCGGGATCATGACCTGAGCCGAAGGCAGCGGCTTAACCCACTGAGCCACCCAGGCGCCCTCTCTGAGTCTTTTTAAATTTTATCTATGTGAATTCTATTTTATAAAGATGTTATCTTAAAAAAAAAAAAAGACTAATGCTATAGCTATGGCTCTTACTGATGTCCCTCTCAAGGCGCTTGGATTGCAGCCTCTTTTTTTTTTAATTATCTTTGATAATCCCTTTGATAATTTTTTTTTTCAAAAAACTACTTATTTGTTGCTTTCTTTTTTTTTTTATTTAAAAATTTTTTTTTTTTAAAGATTTTATTTATTTGACAGAGAGAGATCACAAGTAGGCAGAGAGGCAGGCAGAGAGAGAGAGAGAGGAGGAAGCAGGCTCCCTGCTAAGCAGAGAGCCCGATGCGGGACTCGATCCCAGGACCCTGAGATCATGACCTGAGCCGAAGGCAGCGGCTTAACCCACTGAGCCACCCAGGTGCCCCTATTTGTTGCTTTCCATTTTATATTTCTTGGTAATCTTTTGTCTTCTGTTGTCTTATCTTTTTTTTCCCCTTTATGGATATATAGTTTTTGCGTAATAGCTTTATTGAGAGATAATTCACATATCATAGAGTTCAACTACTTATTTTATTGATCAAGATTTTATTTTTTAAGCAATCTCTATACCCAATGTGGGGCTCAAACTCACAAGACCAAGATCAAGAGTCATATACTCCACCAATGGAGCCAGCCAGGAGCCCCTAACTCACCTATTTAAAGTGTATAATTCAATGGTTTTTAGTATATTCAGCATTGCACAACCATCACCACAATCAATTTTAGAACGTTTTCACCCTCCCCAAAAATGAAACCCCATGCCCATTTGTAGTCATTCCTTTCTCCAATCCACAGCCCAGCCCTAAATAACCACTACTCTACTTTCTGTCTCTATGGAATTGCCTCATCTGCACATTGATATAAATGGAGTCATAAATCCGTGTTCTTTTGTGGCTGGCCCCTTTCCCTTAACACAACATTTTGGGGTTCATCCATGTGGTAGCATGGATCAGAACTTCATTCCTTTCTCTTGCTGAGTAATATCCAATGGTACGGATATATCACTTTCTGTTTATCCATTCATCAGCTGATGGACATTTGAGTTTTTTCCATTGGGGTCTATTATGAGTAATGCCGTAATGCACTTTCATGCACAGGTTATTGTGTGGAGACGTGTTTTCACTTCTCTTGGATGGATACTAGGAGTGGCACCACTGGGTGGTGCAGTAACTCTATGTTTAACCTTTTGAGGAACTGCAAATGGTCATCCCAGGCAACTGCACCAATCCCACAGATAGCATAGGAAAAGTCCAATTCCTTCATATCATCACCAACACTTCTCATCTAGTTTTCTGACCACAGCCGTCCTATTTTTTTTTTTAATTTTTAAAAATTTTTTAAAGATTTTTATTTATTCATTTGACAGAGAGAGATCACAAGTAGGCAGAGAGGCAAGCAGAGAGAGAGACATGGGGGAAGCAGGCTCCCCGCTGAGCAGAGAGCCCGATGCGGGACTTGATCCCAGGACCCTGAGATCATGACCTGAGCCAAAGGCAAAGGATTTAACCCACTGAGCCACCCAGGCGTCCCCACAGCTGTCCTCTAAGTGTAAAGTAGGAGCACATCTACGTTTTGATTTGCATTTCCCTGATGGCTAGTGATGTTGAGCATCCTTTCATGTTTATTGGCCATTTGAATCTCTTTTTCGAGAAATGTCTATTAGATCCTTAGTCCATTTTTAAACTCAGTTGTCTTTTTATTTTTAATACTTCTTTATATATTCTAGATACAAGACCTTTATCAGGTACATGATATGCAAATATTTTCACCCATTCTGTGGGTTGTCTTTTCAACACCCACTTTCTTGATGGTGGCCTTTGCATAACAAATGTTTTTAATTATGACTAAGACCAATTTATCTAATATTTATTTATTGCTTGTGCTTCAGGTGTAATATCAAAGAAACCACTGCTTAACCCAAGGTCACAAAGATTTACACCTTGGTTTTCTTCTAAGAGTTTTATAGTTTTATTTTACATTTAGGTCTTTAACTTATTTTGAGTTGAAATTGTATATGGTATGAAAATATTTTTTAGTATCACACTCCTTGTCCGAAATGCATAGGATTGAATCTTGTATTTCTTAAACACTGAAAAAAGATGTAATCTATTTACATTTTGTTCAGAAAAGAACCCAGCAATGTAACAGTTTCCAATTTTTCTTCTGTTTCATTAAAACAATCTTCAAAGAATCCATTTCACTTTGCTCTGCTGGGGGTTTCATTTATTTGTATGTCTCTACCTATCTCAGTATGTTCTTGCTCTTAAATTTTACATTGTGGTTGAAAGGGGAAAACTTCCCGTTTTATTCCCTTGGATCATGAAGTAAACTTATTTCAGAAAAAATATTTTCCTCCTTATTCCTTTTTATTTTTTCATTTTTATTTCTTTTGTGATACATAACATATCATAAAAGTCCCAGTTTATTTTCTTCTATTTACTCACGTGGATATTTTGATTTGCTCATCTCCTTTGCTATTGTTGACATGTTTTGAGGGCTAGCTCTTAAAACTTGACCCTGACAGCCAGCGTGAGCAAGCTACCTGGATACAGCACCAGCAACTAAGCTGGTTGGAGGGGCTGTCCCTACCCCTGTGTCCCACAGCCTGGTGCTACTAGCTATTGAACAGGACTGAGGAATGGAGGACGGGGAAGAGGTAAGTGCAGGTCTCCATGCTTGTCTACCTGACATCCTGAGGAGGGGAGGTTGAGAACACGCCACCACCATCTCAGATCCGACTGGTCTAGACACTGGCTGAAAGGCAGATCTAATAGAGGGAGGTCACTGATTCTCTCTGTTCCATTACTCTGTGTCCTCGGCCTGCTGGGTAAAAAGTCCTTTTCAAGTCTGGGGCAAGACAGCTTCATTTTCAGAAGCCATTGGTGCTACTGTTGAAAATATCTACAGCTACATCCAAAAAAGCTATTGCCTGGTTCTCCTACTCCCACCACAATCATTCCTTTTGCAGAACTTGAAATTGAGGCAAACTCCTTCATAAAAATCCCTTTTTTGGGCTTATAAAACCCGAGTTCTCCAGCAAAAGTTCTTGTAAAGGCCCCCACCTCATTATAATCTGAAAAATGAACATATCTTCATTACATAAAGTCTTTCTTCTAAAGGAACCCTGCAAACCCCTAACTTTGGGTAGTTTAGATCATTTTTAAGACTATTTTCCAAATTACCAGTGTTCTCTCTACAGCATCAAACGGTACTATTTATTTCTTAAATAGAGGTTGCCAGGGGAAATGAAGAGTTGTGGCTTCATGGTTACAGACTTTCTATTTGAGGTAATAAAATGTTTTGGAAATAGGGTGATGGTAGTATAACCTTGTACATGTGATTAATGCCGTTGAATCATACACTTAAAAATGGTGAAAATGGCAAATTTTATGCTACGTATATTTTACCATAATTTTTCAATGCCAAAAAAAGTTAATCATACTTGGCAGAACATGGAACATTTGATGTTAAAATTGCGATAGATTTGAGTGGTCATTAAATAAGCACTAACATGCAAAATATACTGAAAACCAGAACAGATTTTCTTGCAGTTTCGAATTTCACAGTGGTCTGCCTTACTTCCTAGGAAAAAAGTCCTCCTTCATTGGCTTACAATCACAGTCAAAGAGCATAACAGAGAGAATACCTGACTTGATCTCAGTTTCTTATTTTCTAGGTGGCTCTTCTCCTGTAACAGGGCCTCCTTCTTACAAACGATGGCCTCTCGCTTCTTTAAGTCTTCTTCCAGCTGCTCCAGTTCTTGGCGTTGGTTCAGGACTTTCTCTACTTCTTCATCTAGCCATTTCTTTTGCTCATCCATTTTCTACATTAAAATTCCAAAGAAAAGTTACATCACTTGTTTTTCTTCTGCCATAAGATGTATAGGGTAATAACAGAACTTCTGATTGCCTAAAACACCCTAAATGAACATTTCTAAACTACCTGAAACACCTTAAGTGAACACTTAAAAACTCCCAGCGAGGATAGTAAAACCGTTCCTGTCTAAACCCATCAAGAATGGCTCCAGTTAACATCTTGCTGTGTCTTATAAGGAATTAAGGTGTCTTCCCCAAATATGTTCAAGTCTGGGGTTGTCTAGGCTGACAAAGAAAGGGCTGACAGTTTTCCCCATAGATAGGAAGGGTCAGTTGTGAGAACATGCTGGGATCTTCTCGGTCACAGAGGAGCGCACCTTCCTCGTAGCACTTAGGCTGCCAGCTGCTCTATAGTCTCTCTCCTCTTCTTGAGTTCCTCGATGGACTGCAGAGACTGTCTTTTCTGCCTCTCTATCCCCCATGCCTGGTATACTTCCAGCCCATGACTGGCTTCAGGAAAATGTCAAATGACTGACTGAATGAATGCCTGATTCCATCAGTCAACGAAGTGAATAAATGAACCCACCCCGTGGAAGACACATATGGTGGAGCATGGGAATGCACTCTGCACGGTAGCCTGTCAACATCAAGTAGTTATAAAATAAACAGAGCTGAAAAGATTCCTGAAAAAAGCATCTTAGTATTCTCTTCAATCGAGGACACCCAGAAACAAAGAGAACAGAAATATGAATGGAATATGCCTACCCAAGATGAACTCTACCAAGTGCCCATCTGTACTGCAGACATAGCGACACCAAGCTAAACAACAAATAATGGGAAAACAAATCAATACAGCACTATTTTCCAGTTCTTCTCCAGCTTAAAAATGGTTCCCAGAAATCTATATTAAAACAATGAGATACAGTTGGCTGAGTGTCTGCCTTCAGCTTAGATTATGAGTCTGCTTCTGCTTCTCCCTCTGCTCCTCCCCTCACTGGCTCACTCTTCCTCCCAAATAAATAAAATCTTTATTTTAAAAAAAAGGGTTAAAAAAAAATGAGATAGTGAATACGCATAAGAAAAAGAGAGCAAGATGGCCAAAGCAAAGAAGATCCAGAGCTATGTAGACCTCCATCCAGACCTACCTAGCAGGTTTTACAAGCGCTATCACATCCAAATATAACTGAAGCCTAAAATAGTAGCTCATTCATAAGAAACAACCATAAGAAACAGGAAGGCTATCCCAGAGCAGCTACAGAAATACTTTAGTTTTGTTGTATCTGGTTCTACCTTAGAAACTCTGTATATGAGACCCTATGAAGTCTACCAATTAGATAAAATGCTCTATAAACACTCCTTGACTGTATGTGGAGTTTGAAAGATGAATAACAGGTCTTTTGTAAGGTCCATTCCAACAGGAGGGAGACCTGAAAAACTCTGATTATTGATAATAAATTCTATATACACCTAACTCCTAGGTACCGTGTCAGCAAAAATGGAGGGAGAGATTGGCTCTGCCTGGGAAACGGAGTAAGTAATATTTTAATAGTGCTTTGAAAAATAGGTAGGAGTCCACGTAATACAAGTTTTTTAGGGAAACAATAATAAATGAATAGATTTTTCTGCATTTGAATAATAAAGGTTATGATTTGTATAATTCACTGTATCTTAGTAAGTTTTCTGAAAATTTCTTGATTTTTCTCTTTTTATAGCAAAGGTTCCTATCACACAGTCCCAATTTTAAATGCTTTCTTATAAAGGAGCTTCATTACAAATAAATGTCCTACTCTAAGCTCTTTGGATACTCGTATGGATTACCTTATAATCTTGTTCTTGTTTACAGTCCAATCCTAGAAAGTGCATTTTTGTTTTACAATATTAAAAAAACATGAAGTTTCATTTTTGTTTTATTAATATATTTAATCTACAGAGTGCAAGCTGTGGGAATCTTCTGGTTATCGTATTCATTTAAAATTTAGATCCTTAACATTTTGAAAAACAGGTCTCACTATTCTTTGCATTCCTATCTCTCCTACTCCCAGCATACCCTGTCTGCCCAGACATACTATTACCAAGCAGCATGGAATGTCAGGGTGATAGCACTTTAACCAGTGTCTAACACACACCAGTAAAATAAATAACTGGAGGGGCGCCTGGGTGGCTCAGTCGGTTAAGTGTCTCATCTGCCTGTGGCTCGGGTCATGATCCGGGGGTCCTGGGATCAAGTCCCACATTGGGCTCTCTGCTCAGTGGGAAGCCTGCTTCTCCCTCTCCCTCAGTTCTCCCTCCTCTGGTGCTCACTCTCCCTCTCTCTCTCATAAATACATAAAATCTTTAAAAAATGAACAAATAAATTGGAAATACATTCAGGTACTAAGTCTTATTATTAAGATACATAAAATTTAAAAAAACAAATTTTTCAGCATTAAGGTGACATATTAGCATTTAAGCATAATTACAGTTTTCAGTGCATTATTTTTTTCAGTAACATTTTTAGAATTGCCATTTTGAATTTACATAAAACAAAGATGTTGTTTCTTTGAACTTTGAGATTAGTTTACGGTTTTCTTTCTTTCTTTCTTTTTTAAAGAGAGAGAGAGAGAGAGCTGAGGAGGGGCAAAGGGGGAGGGAGAGAGAATGAATCCCAAGCAGGCTCCCATACTCAGCACAGAGCCCAACATGGGGCTCAATCTCTTGACCCTGAAATCATGACTTGAGCGGAAATGAAGAGTCAGATGTTTAACTGACTGAGCCACCCAGGTGCCCCTGGATTTCATTTTTTAAATGTGGCACTAAAACAAAAACTTTTTAATTCATCATATGTGGTACATATGTAATTTAGTTACATAGGAATCGGAGGGAGGGCTCTGATCCTTAGACATATATTGTTTCCGTGGGAATAAGCCAGGCTTTATTTGAATATCAAGACTGGTTTAGTCCCTTGGAAACAATCTAGTGAACATGGATTTCATGTTTACATTCTACAACATTCAAATAAATCCATTTCTACTGAAATAAGAACACAGCACATTTCTGGATGAGAGAGTAATTTTTTAATGAGAGACACATTTCAGAGAAATACCAGAAAATTTGTATTCAAGTGGCAAGGTCTAGTGTTTGCAGATTTTATTCAGAGTCCACCATTTTCTACCTCCATTTAGACCATCATCGGAGCAAACAGAAAGCAGGAAACACTGAATAGGACAGACAAACCTGGAGCTGGTCTGTTCTTCCAAACGAACCTTTTCTCTTTTTCATCTTAAATGCATCAAGCTCCTCAGCTCTCAGTTTCAGAGCTTCTTCCTGTTCCGATTTTAACTTTAGTTCCTGCAGAGAACAGAAATTGAAAACATCTTATTGCTTTTACTACCTGGCTATCATTGAATATTTATCTAATACTTTATTAAATATTTTTGTAAAAAGAAAGAGAATGAGTAGATGAAAGCTGGAGCTATTTGAGAAGAAAACAATGTCAGCCCCTCACCAAAGCAAAAACCAGGAGATATTAACAAAACTAGGGTTTTTTTCCCCATGGTTTACCAATGTCACAAATCAGTGTAACAGGGATAAGAGTCTGAAAATTACAAAGGTGCTTTTCTATTCTGCCTTTCTGAACTCATGTCCTTTAGTTGGGCTATCCAAGGTACCTATCTGCCATAGGGATATTAGAATTTATGACAGTAGAAATATGAAAAGAAGTATTCCATTTATGGCATTCAGAAACAGGATTTTGCAGCATGTGAACAGCCTTCCAAGATAGATCATGGTCCTATGAAGAGTATTTTCAAAATTTCTTCCATTTTCATCCACATCTTAATAGGCCCTGGATGCTCTCCTGGGTCTTAGAGAAGATGCTACTACCCACCACTACGCTTAGCAGGAATAAGGAAGGAGGCCAGGAACCAAAGTGGGTTGGTCCACATTACCGTCTCCTACTGGTCCCTGATGGGTAAGTATAGAAACTGAAAGTGTTTAGAAACCTTTAAAACAATGGTACAGAGTAATTTTATGTCTGTTGAATATTAATAGCTATAATAACGAAAAGATGGACTTTTATTTGTATTTTAATTTTTTATTTCATTTTATGACCAGTTCATGTTTTACAAAAGTACTGGGCTGTGACGAACTAATAACAACAGGAAAACTGCACCTTCTCCACAGATAATTTCAGAAGTACTGATATAAAGAAAGTAGAAGGAAACTCTTTCATTTTCCAGCCTTGGGAAGGGCAGAAAGGAGAAAAGAGGTGATAATAAAGATGTGTGTCCCTGGCCTCGTGCGTTTTGGCCCCGAAAGGGGGAGAATAAGGTATCACTGAGGGCAGAGGGAGAGAAGGCAGACCGCAGCGCAGAGGTCCCACACCCACGTGGGCCTGCCCGGGCTCGCTGACGGAGTGGGAAGTAGAGTCAGCAAAGACAGACTGATGATAGATTCCATGGCCTCAAGTGACATGGAACCTGACAGCCAATGGGAGTCAGTTGTCATGGGGCCCTGACCCCAACACTGAAGATGAGGACTGGGCTAGGAAGCTAGACAGAAGACCCAGCTGCCTCCACGGGAACTTACAATGCCATTAGGAGATTAAATGAAGCCAAAGTGCCTAGGAGCTCTAAATTGAAAGCAAGACCAGACTACATGTTACACCAGCTCTGGGCTTCATCATCAGGGCAAAGAAAGGCAGACAAGGGACAGCGGTCACAGTCACTCCCAGGGACCAACTGAAATTCAGTTGGTTGAAATTCCCTTCCACGCCATGCGATGCAGTGAAAGCTATATACCCAACCACCACATAAACTGCACTCTCTTCAGGGAGAGAAGCACAGGGTGGACAATGGGAGAGACTAAGAAACTGCATATTCTCATTCAAGAGAGCTGGGAATTTAAAGAAAATGGCCAAATTACCAGAACAAAGTCTGAACAGGTTGACATGTGGTTAGTTCCTGTATTTCCAGCAATTATCATGATAAGGGCTGGGCAGAACAAGAGGGGTGCAGGTATTATAAAGAACAGAGGGCTTCTATTGACTAAATAACACATTTCTACTTGGTCTGTTCATCTGCACTGTATTACAAGTGAATTTGACCCCATTATATTGACCCACTAGTTTTCTAGCCCAGGCTCTGGTCCGTAGTTATAACTTAGCCCCAGTCACAGTCACAACAACTCCAAGATGTAGAAATAAAGACACCTTATGGGCACTGGGAGCAAACTGTCTGCTATGCGTCTCCCTCCATCAACGCTTTAAAAGTAACTGCAGTAGGTCCTACCCTCTCTGCTACATGTTGCTCTGGATATTACTGCCTTTATCTTATAATCTAATCCCTGTTGTAATACTAAAGTAGCTGTGCACTGGTTATGATGCTAGGCTTCTCACAGCTACTTAATTATGCCACTTAATCCTCACAGTCATCTTACGAGACAGAGACTATCGAAAACTCCATGGTGTAGAAGGGGAAACTGGTACTTAGAGAAGTAAAAAGCTCAAGATCACACGATGGTCCACAGTTTCAGGGGTTCCCATGCCTTTTCTTTATTGTTCCTCCACAGATTTCCGGTAAGAACTGCTGCTCTAACGAGAACCTGTGCAGAAATCCTAGTATTCTCTGGAAGCTATTTAGTCAAATAGCTATAAACAGAGGTCTCTGAGCAAAGTTAGCTCCCGACAGAGGACTGTGAGCAGGTTTTCTATTTTTGCGTGAAGTAGTGGAAACTTCAATAGATCTTTGGGGCAGACCGTTCCTTTTCCTGGATACTCATTCTACCTTTAAATAGGGTCGTTTCCCTGGAATGAGAGATATGGCCAAAAGAAGCGAAACTGCCCTAGATAAAAATGTAAAAAGTTTAAGTTACAGGCAGATTTGCATTTCAGCACACTATGCACTATACACTGCTTAGGGAAAAGAAAAAAAAACACCTCTTATTTTGAGATTTAGAGACTGCTGTGTTTTGTTGGTTTAAACTATGGTCTAGGAGAGAGGAGAAGCTGAGACCAAAGATCACGTGACTGACAGGCAGGCCTAATCTTCACAATGGAGGAACGACCATAACACAGAAACTAGGTTGTTGGCAGTAATTATGAGAAACGAACAGACCCAAGATATTCAGAAACAGCATCTACAGGCCTTAGTGGTTCATGGGTTATAAGGAAGAAGACCGAGGCAAGGATGACTGTTAGTTTACCTATCTGAATGGATCGAAATGTCTGGAAAAGCACATGGAAAACTTCGTATTCTTCCCTGATGGAACAGGGAGGGGGAATTGTGGGGAGAGATGTAAGGAAGGTCATGAATTCATCTATAAAACAACCTCATGAAGAGGTCAGTGGCCAGACACAGGAATCCAGAGGTCAAAGGCAAATCCGGGATTAAGGATTGAATTTGGAAGTTGTCAGAGTTGAACTGTAGCGATGGAAAAAGATGAAGTACCTAAGACAGAGTACAGAAGAGGCATAAAGCTAGAACTCTGAGGAATTCTTTTATGTGAAGGGCTGATAGTGTAGGGTGAATTAGCAAAGACAGAGAAAAACCAAGGGGAAGGACAAGGGGGAAATATTTCAAGATGGAGTGGTGAACTATGCTGGATACAGCTGAGGTTTTATAAGGACTTCAGTGACAGAGAGAGCACTAGTGAATTTCTCCAGAGCTTTGGAGTGGATGGTAGAGCCAGGAGCCAGATGCCAGACTGCAGAGGATGAGAAAATGAATGGAAGCACAAGAGCTAGAAACAGGTCCAGTCAACTTTCTAATCAACAAGTTTGGTCATTAAGGGGATAAGAAAGAGAAAAGTATTAGGTTTAAAGAGAATAATTTTATTTTTTTTTTTAAATTTTTATTTATTTGTTTGACGGAGAGAGAAAGAGAGGCAGAGAGGCAGGCAGAGAGAGAGAGAGGCGGAAACAGGCTCCCTCCTGAGCAGAGAGCCTGATGTGGGGCTGGATCCCAGGACCCTGGGATCATGGCCTGAGCAAAAGTCAGAGGCTTAACCCACTGAGCCACTCGGGTGCCCCTAACGAGGATAATTTTAAAATGAGAAAAATCTAAGATGTTAAGAAAGAATCTAGGAGGAAAAAAATTTGAAAATACTGGAGGAAAAAAAGAATTAAATGAGATACAAAGCACATAAGTGCTTAGAATAGTACTGACTGAAGATAAATGTTAACTACTGGTATAATAACTATTACATTATTAAGAATGAGTAGCTCAAGAAAATTAAGATAATAATTATATTTATAATAACATCTAAAAGAATAAAATATCTGGAAATAAATTTAAGCAAGGAGGTAAAAGTCTGTGCACTGAAAATTATAAAAGATTGCTGAAAGAGATTAAAGAAGACCTAAATAAAAGACAGCCCATGCTCATGAGTAGGAAGACCTAATATTGTCATGATGTCAATACACCCTAAGAACTCTGGGATTCAGTGCAATACATATCAAAATTCCAATGGCCTTCTTTGCAGAAATGGAAAGGCTGATTCTTTAATTCATACGAAATTGCAAGGGGTCTCAAATGATCAAAACCATCTTGAAAAAGAACAACAACAAAGTTTAAGGACTTATGTCCATTTCAAAACTAACTGCAAAGCCAATAATCAAAACAGTGTGGTGCTAGCATAAGGACAGACACACAGACAAATGGAACAGAACTGAGTTTAGACATAAATCCATAAGGCTACAGCCAACTGATCTTTAACAAGGGTACCAAGTCCATTCTACAGGGAAAGAATAATCTCTTTAACAGATGGCACTGGCACAACTAGATTTCCACATGCGAAAGAATGAAGTTTGACCTCAACATCAATCAACAACCTAAACATGAGCTAGAACCATAAAACTCTTAGAAGAAAACAAAGGGGTAAATCTTTGTGAATTCACATTTGGCAGTGAATCTTTGAAAGGCACCAAAAGCACAGACAACCAAAGAAAAAATAGATAAATCATAACAATCTTGCTCCATCAAAGAATATTATCAAGAAACTTTAAAGGGACCTGGGTGACTGAGTTGATTAAGCATCTGACTCTTGATTTTGGCTCAGATCATGATTTCACGGTTGTGAGATCGAGCCCTCTGTCAGGTTCCATACTGGGAGCGGAGCCTGCTTAAGATTCTCTTGGGGCACCTGGGTGGCTCAGTCGGTTAAGTATCTAACTCTTGATTTCGGCTCAGGTCATGGTATCAGGGTTGTGAGATTGAGCCCCACGTCAGGCGCTATACTGATCCGAGACTGTGCTGAAGATTTCCTCTCTCCCTCTCCTTCTGCACCCCCCCACTCAAATGCTCACTCTTTCTAAAGCAAATAAATCATTAAAAAAAAAAAAAAGATTCTTTCTCCCTCTCTTTCTGCCCATAAACCCCCTAAAAAAAAAAAAAAAAGTTTAAAGACAACCTACAGAAATGGGAAAAATATATGGAAGTAATGTATATGAGAGTTTAATGTCTGGAGTACATAAAGAACACCTATGAGTTAATTAAAAAGATAATCCATTTGAAAAGCAGACAAAGAACTTGAAAGACATTTCTCCATAGAAGATATTCAAATGGCCTATAATGATGTTCAACATCATTAGTCATTAGGGAAATGCAAATCAGAACCACAATGAGATACCACTTCACACATGCTTGGACGACTGTAATGGAAAGAAAATAATGTGTGTTGGCAAAAATATAGAGAAATTAAAACCCTCATACATTGTTGGTCGGAATGTAAAATGGCTCTGTTCTCTACAAAAAAACAGTTGGTGATTCCTGAAAAAATGAAACATAGAATTATATGTCCCAGAGATTCCACTCCTAGGACTTGAATAGTTAACCTGTAGCCAATTTTTACCACAATATTACTTATAGTAACTAAAAGTTGGAAGCAACCTGTGTGTCTACCAACAGATGAATGGATGGACCAAATGTGGTCTAGACACACAACGGAGTATTACTTGGCCACAAAAAATAATGAAATTCTGATACATGCTACAACACGGATGAACACTGAAATATTATACGAAGTGAAAGAAGCCAGGCACAGGATAAATATTTTAAGATTCCACTTTTTGAAATAGCTAGAATAGGAAAATTCGGAGAGACAGAATTAGATTAGAAGTTACCAGAGGCTGGAGGGGAAGGGGGAAATGGGAAATTACTGCTTAACGTTTTGTTCTGAGTGTCTGTTTTGAGTGATGAAAAAGTTTTGAAGATAGCTAGTGGTCTCAGTTGTCCAACACTGTAAATGTAACCAATGTCATGGAACTGTACATTTACACTTGATTAAAATGGAAAATTTTGTATTTATTTTACCAAAATTTACAAAAGTAATGTAATATGCCCAAACCCACTGAACTGTATATTTTACGTGAGTGAACTGTATGGCATAGGAAGGATATCTCAATACAGCTGTTAAAAAAAAGAATCAGTAACTAGGCTTAAATGTTATTTAACCTTTTGTTGCATCACTAAATTGTGTGTGTGTGTGTGTGTGTGTGTTTTTTTTTTAAGGTCTAAGATTAGATTATATTCCAAAGTTAATAATCTTGAAATCAATTATGTCCCAATGTTCAGCTTAACATTTCAACAGAAAAGAGCCTGGAAGCTACTGCCAGGTAAGCGTTTCTTATTGCTGTTGTCATGACCATTATCATCGTCCTCTTTTCAAAAGAGCCCTGTGAGGTAGGCATGATTAAGGCCATTTTCGAGGACAATAAACAGACTCAGAGAGGGTAAGCGATTTTCTCAGTAAATGACCTGAGAAGGCTGGGATCTGAACCCATGGTAGTCTGGCCCCAGAGCCCAGGCAGATAACCTTAGTTCCTCCCCAGACTAATCCAGTCTATAGAACTGCTGGACAGAGAGGTCTGATCATTCTTCTGCTCATTAGGAATGAAATGGTACCATTTTTACCTCGTGCTTTTCCCCACGCTGTCACATGGACAGTCCATGTCGAAACACTTTGGAAATGGGAAATCCTACCAAATGTTAGATATTTTTTTCGAAAGTCAGCTTTATATGTTTTTGACAGTCTCAAGTAAAGGTCCTTGTTAGAGAAACGGTCATCACTGTACCTTCTTTTATGAAGTCAAAGCCTTCAAGACAGTACTCAGAATTCAATAAATAGGTTTTACTATGTAGATGAACAAAGTTTTAAGTGAATGAGGACAGCAGCTGAGGTCAGGCCAAGGTGAGATCCCTCAGAAGCCAAGTAAATGGAGACCTTGGCTTCGTCAGCCCTGAGCCATTTAACATTTCCTATTAGGCTTAGCAGGAAAGTATGACAGTATTACTTTGATTTTTTGTTGATCCCGCTTGATATCTGCATCCAGTTGCTTCCTTTTTTCATTTTCTTCTCGAAGTCTTTTTTGCAGCTGTACCTTTTGATATTTCATGTGATCTACATTCTGCTCTAGTTCAGTAGCACGTTTCTCATTTTGGATCGACAGTGATGCCAATTTCTTACTGTTTTGTTGCTTCTTCTGTAAGACCTGCGGATCATATGGAATATTTCAAAATGAAAAATTGCATCAAACCTCCAGTAAACTTAAACTTTTCATTCTATGACAAAGGTAAGCATTTTGCCTAGATTTTCATTATTTCTGACAGGCTCTTAATTGTTTCCTACAGGTCTACTTTGACAATTGGGTCACCATCGTAATCTTCACCAGATTTCATGAATGATGAGCCTCCCTGATACTTATCAGCCAAACAGAACAAAACTGGTATCTTTGCTTTTTTATTGTTTTTTTAAAAATGATAAAAATTAAAATATAAAACCGTACTTCTATTTTAAAAGACTTATCTCAGACCTCAAATCTACTGTTCTGTTTCCCAACACCAAATTACCAATTTCTTAATTATTCTTCCAGAAATAATTAATATGCATGCAAATAACTTCATATATATTCTAAATAGACTATTTTTTCACCTCACTTTTTCTCTATTCATCTTAGAGATCTTTTCACAGAAATTTGTTCCATGTGATTGCAAAGTAGTCCACTGGGCTCCTCTTTTTTATCCAGCTATACCTGAATAATTAATCCCTGAGTTAAGATAATCAGAACTGATACCATTTGCCTTACAGTGACTAACCGTTACAATTACCATTTTAACTCTCTTAAAGCTTCTCCTCATCTTGCTAAAATTATTGATGAGTAGCATAAAATATGTGTGAATGTTTGCAGAGTTTATACTACTAATAGAAAATATCAGTGTTCCAATTTAATCCTCATCAAACAAACATATATTTTAAACCTGTACTATGTGCTTTAACATTGCACTAAGTACCTCTCATATGACATAAAAAGGGTGAAATCATTTGTAAACTATGCAGACTACAGTTATTTCCCTTATCTTCGCAATAAATTGTTGGCAAAAACAGCTTTTGTTTTCATTTAACTAGGCATTCACAGAGGCTTTGTCGCTTAGAGCAGCACCAGTACTGGTCACAGATTGTTCTCAGCTTGCATACTGTTGGGTTCACCTGACATTGTCTGCATTGAGACCTTTTTGATACAGGGAGCTGTGCCCCTATGTGCCTTTCTCTCATCATAGATGGATAACGAATGATCTGCAGGTGACTTTGAGCACCACTAGCCTGAAGGCCACAGGACTCTGTAGTTTCCCATCCCTAGATTTGGACACTGGCTTTGTAACTTACTTTTGATAGTAAGCAGCTTTAAAGCATTAACACACTATATACTCTCTGCATATATGTAGACATAAAGAATACAGATTTTAGATTTTTTAAATAAAAGAATTTAAGTTTTCAAAACTTAAAAAAAACTTCATTGTACCAATAAAAACACTAGTATTTCAATATTGTAAAATGGCATGAGATGTTAGAGTACTGAAAAGTATTAGTCACTTCAATTATGTGACTCTGAATGAGTTACTTTACCTTTCTAAACCTCAGTTTTCTCCTTTGTAAAACACAGTAAAAATACTCTCTAAAGGGTTAAATAATGATTAAATAATACATATGAAACATCTGATATGTAGACGCTTAACGGGTAACTACCATCCTCCTCCCCAGCCCTGCCACCATCCACTTCCCCGCTGGGTGTGCATGAATAGGTCAAAGGCACAGCCATTTCTAAAACTATACGGGAATCCTGTGTCAGTCCCATGCTGTGTGGAATGTTTCTTTTGAGCTTAATTATGTTCTGTGTCTTCTTTCCTTATCAATCCCCTTAGCAGAAAAGGATATGCAACAAGAAACATAGTAAACAAAAAACCATGATAATTCTCAAACCCTAATAGTAAGCTTTTTTTAATCTTTTAGTTAATCATTGTAGCTGTGTTAAATATAGAACATATAAAAACTTTTGCTAATTCAGGTCTTCCTCAAAGCAAGAAAATTCTCAAATATACAACCTAAACTTACCTAAAGGATCTGGGAAGAGAAGAGCAAATAAAGCCTAAAACCAGCAGAAGAAGGGAAATAATAAAGATAAGAGAAGAAATAAATGATACAGAAATTAAAAAAAAAAAAGTAGATCAAACAAACTTGAAGTCCTAGCCTCAGCAAACAACAAAAAGAAATAAAGGGCATTCGAATTGGCAAGGAAGAAGTCAAACTTTCACTCTTCCAGATGACATGATACTCTATGTAGAAAACTCAGAAGACTCTACCAAAAAATTGCTAGATCCGAAACGTGAATTCAGCAAAGCTGCAGGATATAAAATCAACATATAGAAATTTGTTGCATTTCTATGCACCAATAATGAAGCAGAAAGAGAAATCAAGGAATTGATTCAATTTACAATTCCACCAAAAAACATTAGATACCTAGGAATAAACCTAACCAAAGAGGTAAAAGAAAGGAAAGTTTTCCTTCAGAAACCTATACAACACTTATGAAATTGAAGAAGAGACGAACAAGTGGAAAAACATTCCATGCTCATGGATGAGAAAAGCAAATATTGCTCAAATGTCTGTATTACCCAAAGCAATCTAAACATTCAATACAATGCCTATCAAAAGACCACAAGCATTTTTCACACAGCTAGAACAAACAGTCCTAAAATTTGTATGAAACCAGAAAAGACCCTAAATAGCCAAAGCAATGTGGAAAAAGAAAAGCAAAGCAGGAGGCATCATGATTTCCGGACTTCAAGCTCTGTTACAAAGCTGTCATCATCAAGACAGTATGGTACTGGCACAAAAACAGACACAGAGACCAATGGAACAGAATAGAGAGCCCAGAGATGGACCCACAACTGTATGGCCAATTAATCTTTGACAAAGCAGGAAAGAATACTCATTGACAAAAAGAGAGTCCCTTCAACAAATGGTGTTGGGAAAACTAGACAACAACATGTAGAGGAATGAAACTGGACCACTTTCTTATGCCATACAAAAAAATAAATTCAAAATAGATGAAAAACCTAAATGTGAGACAGGGAACCAACATAATCCTAGAGGAGAACACAAGTAGCAACCTCTTTGACCTCAGCCATAGCAACTTCTTCCTAGATACATCACCAGAGGCAAGAGAAACGAAAGCAAAAATGAACTACTGGGACTTCATCAAGATAAAAACTTCTGCACAGCAAAGGCAACAGTCGACAAAACCAAAAGACAGCCAACAGAATGGGAGAAGATATTTGCAAATAACATATCTGATAAAGGGTTAGTATCCTTTCTAACAGAACTTAGTTAGCATCCTTTCAACAAAACAAATCTATACAGAACTTACCAAACTCAATACCCCCAAAATAAATAATTCGATTAAGAAATGGGTAGAAGACATGAACAAACATTTTCCCAAGAAAGACATCCAGATGGCTAATAGACACATGAAAAGACACTCAATGCTGTGAAGTGTGTAAACCTGGCAATTCACAGACCTGTACCCCTGGGGCTAAAAATACATTATATGTTTATTTTTTAAAAATTAGCTATCCAAAATAAATAAATAAATAAAACCACTCAACATCACTTGGCATCAAGGAAATACAAATCAAAACCACGATGAGGTACCACCTCACACCTGTCAGAATGGCTAAAATTCACACAGGAAACAGATGTGGCTGGGGTACAGAGAAAGGGGAACCCTCTTACTGTTGGTGGGAATGCAAGCTTGTATTAGTCACTCTTGAAAACAGTATGGAGGTTCCTCAAAGTTAAAATTAGAACTACCCTACAAACCAGCAACTGCACTACTAGGTATTTACCTAAAGGCTACAAAAATACAGATTCAAGGGGCACATGCACCCTGATGTTTATAGCAGCATTATCAACCAGAGCCAAACTATGGAAAGAGCCTAACTGTCCATCAACTGATGAATGGATAATGAAGATGTGAGAGATATATGTATATAAAACAAAATATGACTCAGCCATCAAAAAAAATGCAATCTTCCCATTTGCAACAATGTGGATGAAACTAGAGGGTATTATGCTAAGCGAAATAAATCAGTTAGAAAAAGAAAAATACCATATGGTTTCACTCATATGTTGAATTTAAGAAACAAAACAGATGATCATACGGGAAGGGAAGGAAAAATAAGATAAGGAGAGAGAGAGGCAAACCGTAAGAGACTCTTAACTAGAGAGAACAAACTAAGGGTTGATGGAGAGGTGGGGGGGTGGAGGGGAAGGGCTAAATGCGTGTTGGGTATTAAGGAGGGCACTCGTCATGTGACCCCTGGGTGCTATAAGTGATGAATGACTAAATTCTACTCCTGAAAGCAATACTATTCTATATGTTAACTAACTTGAATTTAAATAAAAACTTGGGGAAAAAATCTTTGCTAAATCCACAAATAAGGCTTAAACCACAGGTGTGTATATATGATCAACAACCTCCTTAGAAAAATAATCATTTTGATTAATACTGAAAATAAAAATTACAATCAGAACTAAAGTTTGAAAACTATGAAATTATAAGTAAAATTTCATAATAAACACAAAGGAAAGAGCTTAATTTTTTTGTTCTACTAATGTTCTGTTAACATGAGCACTTTGTTAGACACTGTAGTCCCAATTTTAAGGACTGAAAAGTGAAAAAGAACTGATCCCAAGACTCTCTGAGGTGAAGTGCTAAACGAAAACATGTATTCCTGAAATAAGTATTATGAAAGAAAGTAGGACAGGTGACATATACCACTACCATGTCCTTCTCTAAGCAGTTCATATATTAAGTCCTACTATGCTAGCTCTGTGTTGACAGGCTACTTAGGTAAAAAAAAAAAAAAAAAAAAAAAAAAATGGGGGGGGAAGGGCCAGATGTTTGAGGTGGAACTTGGTGTTTGGTCTGCTCATGTGCAGTGGACACTGACCTTGCTGAGAGAAAATAATTGTGGCACAGTTCCAAAAATAAACTGATCATGTTCTGAACAGGTGAACTACAATTCCACTCTCCCCACAGTGGAAACAACAGGAAAGTAATAGGTCATGAATGAAAAAAATGGAGATAGCATTCTAGCAAATTCATTAGAATCGGACTGACAAAGCACTCTGATCATCCCCCAAACCATTTGAAAATGGCTTCATTATACACAAAAACACTCCATTACAGGGAGATTTTTGTGTATAGTTTCTCATAGATAATGACATTGTTAATGGTAGCTATTTCTGAGGTCATAGCTAAATCCAGTGCTAGGAAATCAAGAATGAGATGTCAGTTACGAACCTTTCCTAAAGCAATCAGTGACAGCTTCAGAAAACGGTCTGAAATAATAGCATTTGCTGAGTGTGTGCACAAAATGCCCTATGCCTACCAGATGTTCTCTATGTATGACTAAATCATCAATCTTTTATCCCTCAGAAAAGAACACAGTTCTGTGATTATCTTTTTCTCACCATTGGTTTTTGATAAAAACTTTAATATACTTCTCAAATGAAGAATATAGGTCCCAGATTGAAAGGAGGCAAACTTGCCAGCATACCAGGAAAGAAGAGCTGCCATCGCATTTCTCTTGCTGGTGAAAACCGAATCCTACTTCTTTCCTAACCAGCTACAAAAGCAGTAAAGCCTTAAGTAAGTTTGCACACAATTACATTTTGAAAATTACCTGGACTCTTAGCTTTGCGGCATCCATCTTTTTACGGAACTCCTTCTGTAATTTTATCTTCAAAGCAACATCAGAAAGATCTTTGTTTTCTAGCTCTTGCAGCTGCTTCTCTGTTTCAGTTAATTCCACCTTCGCCCGTTCTGCTTCGTGTTCAAGTTTGGTTACTTTCAGAGAATACTGTTTGCTTACCGACTTGGCATCGTTACCTTCACCACAGTAATAATAGTAACAATTATAAATTACGTTTAAAAAAATAAACGAAGTAAAATATCAAAACCTCAAAAATTCTCTATTCTGCAAAATCTGGTTGGGCGTGTCGCTCTTTAAGACCCAGCAGCATGAGCCCAGCTGTCCTCGCTCACCCCCATCAAATACAACTTGCCACCTGGGCTCTTAATAATCAGCTGCTTACTGACTGTTCGCACCTAGTGCCAGTCCAGCCTCTCACAGGCTCATCTTTGAGTGTTTCTGATTTTCTGAATTTGGGGTATTAGCTTTGCTGGCATCAGACTCCAGGTAAGAAAAATACTTGGGGTGATTCTTTGGCTTTTTGCTTACTACACTTTGGCTTCTCGGTACCTGTAATCTTGTCTTCTCTACTATGAAAAATTCCCAACATAGCAAAAGTAAAAAAATAATCTGATGAACCCCCATCACTGAGATTCGAGAGTTCACAAGATTTTGCCATAGTTGGCTTCATCTATGCCTGTCTTCCCTTAATTTGCTGAAGAACTATAAAACAATCAGATGTCCTGTCATGGCGACCTACAACACTGCAATAAACATCTATTCCAAATATGGACATAGCCAAAAATTCTGTTACACCTCACAACATTAATCCCTACCTGACCCTATTCACACCTGCCCAATTGTCTCAAAATGTCTTTTACAATTGGTTTATTGTAATCACCATCCAAAAAAGCCCTAGAATACACCGATTTTGTCTCTTACAAATCTTTCATTCATCCCCTCTTTTTCCATTCGGTTGAACTTGTCAAAGATGAATTTTTTCAATCATTTTCTAGTATTTGGAGCATAGAGAAAAACAGAAATACAAATATTTCTGCATCTCTTTTCATCCTAAACTCAGCTACTGACCCTAAGAACTTGGTTTTGATTTGTTCTGAACAGCCAACTTATCCCTGAACTAAACTAGCAAACTCATGGCAATGGAAGAGTCCAAAGCTTGTGGGATGACTTATCCCCAGGGGAAGTGTGTTCTAATGCTGTACTGAAAAATCTCCATTTTTTAATAAAAAGCAATGACGGAACTCAATGTACTGTGAGTTGTCTTCTGGCTCTAGAACTCTCTGGTTATATCTAACTTTAAAATACACATGGCTACTATATTTGAATGAATTTAAGACCCCTTATATTGTTCAACACACCAGTATTTTGTGAGTCACTAAGAAGAAAAGGAGAGTGCCATTTACACCAGGTACATGACAAAATGCCCGGATGCCACGCAGAGTAAGGTGCATCCTGATTTCAAAGATATGAAAATGTAAAAGAAATGATGAGAAATGATGAAATACAGGTGGTCATCACTTATTGTTGGCTGAGATCACTGCTCTTTGGGGGAAGACACGGTGACCCTTTTGTGAGTCACCATCTCTAAGGAAAGCTCCAAAGTGCCCTTGGTTCGAATGAGTAAGAAGAGGAACCCCTCTGTGCAAGTTCAAGTATCCTCTACCTTAAGGCAACAAGGATGAGTACCCCGGGGCTACAAAAGTGTGCTTGTTTAGGGAGAAATCCCACAGCGGCCTCACCTATCAAAAAGAAAATCGTTTGTTCCAGAAGGGCACGTAGCCTTAACTTCCACAGGCTGTACCCTGGTGGAGAAGCTATTTACACTCCTAAATCAGTTCCTCATCGCTCCTGAGAGAGATTTACTGGCATTGATCCTGCCTGTGAAGGAGCGGCGTGGTCAAGCTCAGTTAAACATCTGGGACACCAGGAGCTAGAATGATGCACACAGAGCACATTCGTCACCAGGACTGAGGAAGGGAAATGCGTTGGGACAGTGGTTAGGGAGAGGAGGGTGAGAAAAGAGGCAGCCAGCCAGAAAAAAAGCTTGCCAGAAAGAGGAAGGAAGTGGGAAGGCAGATTGCCCCTTGCTGGCAGAGGAGCTGGGAGCCACCATCATTCATGTAATCGGAGCATGATTATAGCCTCGGGCTTAAAGGAAAAAAAGGTAACATTTCCTTCAGTTCCCTTAAATGTGACCCATGTTTCACTGAAGCTGAAAAAAGAAATGCTGTGGTTTATTATTTATTATCCTTTCACTTCCTTACTGAATTTCAAAGTAGTCAAAGCTCACCCTTTGAGTCTATTAGGGGCAAAAACCCCAAAAGACTGAGACATGATTTTCAAGACCAGCCTAATGATGTAGCTAAAGGGTGAGGAGAGGATGCGGTACATACACCCAAGCAGGCAGAAGCTGAAACTAAGGGGAAGAGCTAAAAGCTCAGCTCACTAAGGGAATAGCTCTCAAGGATAAATCCTTACATCTTCAGAGAAATTAAAATGATCTACATTTGAAATGTTAATCAACAATGTTGAAAACAAACTATCCAAAAGAATAAGGACTAGTAATTTAATATTAAAGTGAGTTAGAAAAATAGCTGACATATTCCTAGATACCTAGTATAATGTTTCTTAAAAAGTGGCAAAAAAAACATTAAGTACCCCTAGAGTTTCAGCATAACACAGAGTTCCCAGTGGTAGAACCATTCATAGCTGAAATCCCAGTGGAACAATGTTCTTCTGAGAACTAATGTCCACCTATTGGCTATGAAACATACCTTGTTATGCCAAGTTCCAAGCTACAGTGGACAGAGCTCAGGGTAAAAAACTAAAATAACATCAGAAGCAATTTTAGAAGATTCTCATATAAGCTTGTTCACAGGACAGTATTACCTGTTTTTATTAATTCTTTAATTAGATCTTCCTTCATCTTGATGTTAATTGTAAGTTCTCTCATTTTTTGTTTAGCTTCAGTAAGTATGAGTTCTGAATTCCTTAACTTTTGCAAATTCATATCTTGACTCTCCTGAAGACATTCAATCTTTAAATCTTTAAAGAAAAAGAAGCAAAACTGAGAAAACTACAAGCTCATAAACTATTCAATAGCAGTGGAATTAAATAAGAGAAACAGAGAAACAGTCTAGAGGTAGCATAGGAAGAGACAAACAGCAAGGGAAAGAAAGGGAAAAAAAAACACATGTAATTGGGACTTTAATATTCTAGCTTATGGTGAGCTTCAGTCATATCCTGTGGGTTCTAATACATAATATTTCATTGCCCTTAGAAACGTGATTTACAAGTTTCTTAATCTGAGTTATTTTTTAAAAAGGTGTAAGATCGAGGCACCTGGATGGCTCAGTTAAGCGACTGCCTTCGGCTCAGGTCATGATCCTGGAGTCACAGGATCGAGTTCTGCATCGAGCTCCCTGCTCAGCGGGGAGTCTGCTTCTCCCTCTGACCTTCTCTCCTCTCATGTTCTCGCTCTCTCTCATTCTCTCTCACATAAATAAATAAAATCTTAAAAAAAAAAAAGGTATAAGATCTCCAGGGTGGGTAGAGGGTTGAAATTTTTTCCCATTAACTTCTACTTTTATTGTAATCGGAGAATGCGGTCTACACCAGACTACTCAAAGCACAGTCCAGCACTGTGGCTACTGGAATGTAAGTCAGCTATGTCACTACTGTTTTAAATCAGCTAACTTCTTTTCTTTTCTTCCTTCCTTCCTTCCTTCCTTCCTTCCTTCCTTCCTTCTTTCTTTCTTTTTTTTCCCCACAGAAAGACTTCCTCAGTTAAGAAGCTAGTGCACTAATTTAAATTCTGGAATAAATTTCTTACCTGATTGTAAACCAGTACCAAACTGGTCAAGGATGACTACTTGAGTAGGCACTATTTAAACATTTGTAGCACTATCTACATATACATTTTTAAATGTTTGTGATATAATCATTTTTGTTAATATTACATACATAAGCTCTCGAAGTTAAGAGACTCTATTTTCATAGTGTAGGACTTATCTATTATATAATTGATATTCCCTATGCTCTTTCTTTTCGTGTTTTGACCACTCATAGGCCAAGAGAAATGAGTTAAAAATCACCATAAGTTTTGGCAACACAAACGTTTTGATGCTCATCAGTTGTATACTGGAACATTCTGAGCACTCAGCAGACTAATTTGGCTCTAATGTTGCATGCATCACTACCAATAGGCAGGTGCACCACTGAAGCAGTAGACAACTAGTACATTACTTTCTCTCTTTTTTAAGATTTTATTTGAGAGAGAGAGAACAAGCAGGGGGTGGGGCAAAGGGAGATGCAGGCTCCCCACCAAGCAGGGAGCCCAATGTGGGCTGATCCCAGGACCCTGGGATCATGACCTGAGCCAAAGGCAGACACTTAACCCACTAAGCCACCCAGGCACCCTAGTAAATTACTTAAACTGTATTTTAAAGTAGTCCAGAGTACAATGCAAATATCAACTCAAGTTTGGATATAAGTTCCCCATTCTGAGACATTTAGTCTATAACTCTAGTCAGAATTGATTTTTGGGAAAATTTTTTTATTAAGCAGTACAGAGTGAAAAATTAGAGATAGAACAGAGAACATAAAGGAAGTTCCACCAACCAGGAAAGCACACTTACCAAGTTCCCATCTTTCAGAACTCCTAGATACTTCTTATATTAATGACTAAAGAAAAAGAGAAGTGTTGTAAACATTAAATCTAAATAACTTGAGAAAGTCTGTGTACCTTCATTCCCCAAACTTGACTTCTGTGTTTGATCCTGAATGTCATTCGATTCAACAAGAGAACAAACAGAGTCTGGCTTTTGAATCCATGAGCGACTTCTACATCTAAAAAAAAAAGATCAGGATCAAAGGTAACTTGTTTGTTAGTGTCTTCTCATCTGCCCTCAAACTGGTTTCCCCAAAACTGACAGTAATATTTAAAAATTATTAATTATATAAACAGAATTTTACTAGTATTCCTCAAAACAAAAGGCTATCTCCCCCAAGCTGAACTCAGTGGGAAACGTATTATGTTTGTTGCCACCGTGGCAGCAAAATCAAGAAATCCAAAAATACTCTCTCTGAAAATTAAAATCCAACAACTACAAAAGCCCTACATGCAAAATTATTTTTCAATTTTAAGACGGATAACTTGTGTTCAAACACTGGTTTCATAACACATTAGGAGACAACACATTTAGCAAAAAATACCTACTCTTATATTAAATGGTAAAGTTACATGTTAATGAAAAAAAGACCTACACCTATATTGATTGCATCATACGTTTATTAAATTAATCGACTTTTTTTAACATACCTAATTTCAGATTTCTCTTGGCCTTCGGATTCTTCATCATCACTGTTGTCAGAAAATTGGCAGTGGAGGACTTCATCTTGTTCTTCTAAGTGACCCAGTAGCATCTGACTCCGTGTTCGAAATCCGGCAACTACTCGATCCAGAGAGTACACAGAAGCGCTTGTGTAGACCTTACAAGTACCCCAGCCAATAAAAAAAGGGATTTTTAAAAAATGTTTATTTTTCTCTTATCACTCAAGATGTTTTTGAAGAGGTTTTTAGATACTTGTGCTTAAAATGGCCAATTACTGGAAATATACAAAAGTCAAAATAAATTTCACAGTACCGTTGTGCCCCATGGACACATACATCTTTTAGAATCTACACAGCTCTTCCTTCTAGAAAGCTCCCTATCAATTCAAAAATGAAACCAAAGAGAGGCAGGACTGAAAACATCACAGCTCTTAAACACAGCACAGGCACTCCCCAACCATGTAAAAGCCATATACAGTGTGATAAGAGGCAATGACACGTTGTGTACTACGCTGCAGGAAATCCAAATGGATTTACTCATACTTTACATGTGGTGGTGAGGGATAGCCAACTTAATGCTCTAAGTGACACAGTTAACATGTATCCTGGATAAATAGATTTTCATGGCCCAGCCTGGGAACTTTCTATATTATAACATGCTTCTACTAGCAATGCACCTTAAGCTCTCAAAAAACGACCTTGGAGGGGCGCCTGAGTGGTGTGGTCAGTTAAGCATCTGATTCTTTTTTTTTTTTCCTTTTTTAAGATTTTATTTATTTATTCGACAGACAGAGATCACAAGCAGGCAGAGAAACTGGCAGAGAGAGAAAGGAGGAAGCAGGCTCCCTGTTGAGCAGAGAGCCCGACTCGGGGCTCCATCCCAGGATCCTGGGATCATGACCTGAGCTGAAGGCAGAGGCTTTAACCCACTGAGCCACCCAGGTGCCCCAGCATCTGACTCTGGATATTGGCTCAGGTCATGATCTCAGGGTTGTGGGATCAAGCCCTACATCAGGCTCTACGCTCAGCAGGGAGTCTGCTGGAGATTCTTTCTCTCCCTCTGTCCCCACCCCATGCTTGCTCACATACTTGCCCCCCCAAAAATAATAAATAAAATTTTTTTTTAAGATTTTATTTATTTATTTGACAGAGAGAAATCACAAGTAGGCAGAGAGGCAGAGAGAGAGAGAGAGAGGAAGCAGGCTCCCTGCCGAGCAGAGAGCCCGATGCGGGACTTGATCCCAGGACCCCGAGATCATGACCTGAGCCGAAGGCAGCGGCTTAACCACTGAGCCACCCAGGCGCCCCGTAAATAAAATTTTTTTTAAATGACCTTGGAAAAAACAACAAAAATTAGAAACTGCCTTTATTCATTTATTCTAGTTTAAGTCACCAGATATTTCCTTTTTCACCACCTCTTTGTAACCAGACCTCAGAGTTTTTCTCAAAAAAGCCAAATGAAATATTAGAGGAAACATTCGATTTATTATCAGAAATAATTATAAGCTATTAAAATTTTAACTTAGAGTAGAATATGTATAACACAGATTCAAGTGATTTAAGTCTCTTACATAATCCCTCCCAGAAAAGCCTTCCTAATGCTAAAGATTCCTTGCTATCTGACTTTTGTAGCTCTGCTGTTGGCCACCTAATAAGACCATCTGTCATACTGGTACCATGACGGATGCAGAATAAAGTTTCTAGGTGGATTTCCCATCCTGGCGTGTGAGGGAGTAGGGAGGGGAATTACTTACAGAAGAACCAACTCAGAAGTATTTATTTAACAAGCACAGGTTCATTTTGCCCCCACAACAAACAGGCATAGGGGTTTCTCTTTGTCACAGAAATAGGAATTAATTTCAGGAGCAAATAAAATCTTTTATTCAGAGTCAAATTTTGTTCTCTAGAATTCTAACTTGCTTTTAAAATTTCTGTCTACAAAGAAAACCAAATGATCCAGCTTTATAATGAAGACCAAATAAATCCCACAATAATTAATGATATTTAGCAAATTAATTCCTTAACAGTCATCCCACCCAAGACAAGGTATTCTTTGCCTCTTGCGGGCTCATAAAGGGTTTTAAATGATTTTTTTAAAAGTCTTTACTTATTTATTTGACAGGCAGAGATCACAAGTAGGCAGAGAGGCAGGCAGAGAGAGGAGGAGGCAGGCTCCCTGCTGAGCAGAGAGCCCAATGTGGGGCTCGATCCCAGGACCCCGAGACCATGACCCCAACTGAAGGCAAAGGCCTTAATCCACTGAGCCACCAGGCGCCCCCATAAAGGGTTTTATAACCTGGGCCCTTCCCACCTAAGTACTGGGTCCTGCTTCCCCTGAATTGCTTCTGTATTCCATAGCTCCCCACTTGAGCACTTTCAACCATAACCCCAAATAGTACTGATCACTACGTAAGTACTCAAATAAGCTGACTAATAACTTAGATAACTGAGGTGTCTACAACTAGAAGCCAATATTTTATTCTAATCATTTTTTCCTAGAATTATACAGCCACAAGGCTAGAGAGAACTTTAAAGCTTACTGAGAGTTCAACTATTCACCCCATATCTGACTCTCATCTATAACGTAACTTCTGCTGAAACATTGGTTGCAGGGGCCCTCACAAGCCCTGGGGCCTCGAAAATCATCTCTGGCAGTTTTCACTGATTAAGCTTTCTTTACATTCCCATAAACTTCTCTGTAGTCCTACTTGTAGAGACAAATATAACAATAACGATAAGCCTTCAATTTTTTTTTAAATTTTTATTTATTTATTTGAGAGGAGAGAGAGCATGAGCAGGGAGAGAGAGAACAGACTCCCCGCTGAGCTTAGAGGCTGACACAGGGCTCGATCCCAGCTCCCTGAGATCATGACCTGAGCCAAAGGCAGATGCTTAACTGACTAAGACACCCCAGCGCCCAAAGCCTTCAAATATTTGAAAACAGGCATCATGTCCCCTCTGAATCAGAGTAAGTCCAGAGTTACTTCAGATGTTCACCAAGGTCCTTAAACTACCTGGTTCTCTGAAAATAATCTAATTTGACTTAAAATGTTGTACCCAGACCTGAACTTGATGTTTCACATCATCATACAGAAAGATAATCTCCTACTAGTGATGCATTCGATTTGGATTCATCAGATACGCTACAACATTGCTCAAGTCATTCACCATACACTGTACAAATTTTGTACAAAATTTCAATCAACAATTCCACAAAGGTTTATGACATATAATTTGTCACTTTGCTACTGTGACGCTGGTGTATCCTGCTGGAACGAGCTGCACAGCAAAGGAACCTAGTCTAAGCTAGGCAGACACATCTTCTCTGTGTTCTGCTGTGTTCATTCTTCACCCTGAGCAACTATGTATGCAACGAATTAAAAAGGAAAGCAAAACAAAAATGAAATATCACAAGCCTTCCTGTGAGGTAAAATCTTAGTGAAACTGTTAACATGTAGTGTGGGGTTATGCACAGGAACTTTGTGACACAAGAATGTAATTCATTGGGACGCCTGGGTGGCTCAGTTGGTTAAGCAGCTGCCTTCGGCTCAGGTCATGATCCCAGCGTCCTGGGATCGAGTCCCACATTGGGCTCCTTGCTCCGCAGGGAGCCTGCTTCTCCCTCTGACTCTGCCTTCCACTCTGTCTGCCTGTGCTTGCTCTCGCTCGCTCTGACAAATAAATAAAATCTTAAAAAAAAAAAAAAAAGAATGTAATTCATTCAGGAAAAAGCAAGATTTTACAGATATTTCCACTTTTGTGAAGTTGGAGATTGCAGAAGATTTTTAAAATATATATGTCAAGAATACTTTGGTTGGGGTGCCTGGGTGGCTCAGTGGGTTAAGTGTCTGTCTTTGGCTCAGGTCATGATCCCAGGGTCCTGGGATCGAGTTCCACATCAGGTTCCTTCCTCTACAAGGAGCCTGCTTCTCCCTTTCCCTTTGTCCACCCCTCCCCCTGCCTGTGCTTACTCTCTCTCTGTCAAATAAATACAATCTTTTAAAAAGAGTACTTTGGTTGGTTTTCTTAGCATACAATTAAGTGAAGTACCAAAAGTGATATTAGGGATGCCTGAGTGGCTCAGTTGGTTAAGCCTCTGCCTTCAGCTCAGGTCATGATCCCAGGATCCTAGGATCGGGTCCCTCATTGGTCTCCCTGCTCAGTGGGGAGCCTGCTTCTCCCACTACCCACCGTTCCTCCTGCTTGTGATCTCTTTCTCTGACAAATAAATAAAATCTTTTTTTTAAAAAAGTGTATTAGTTTACCCATTGCTTTTTTCTTTTCAGCGTAACAGAATTCACTGTTTCTGCACCACACCCAGTGCTCCAGGCAATGAGTGCCCTCCATAGTACCCACCACCTGGCTCCCCCAATATCCAATGCTTTTATTTCTGGTTTATATCATATTTTATCAAATCTGAAATGCTATCAATTGTAAGACACACCATTATTTTTATTCTATCGAGAAAGGAAAAAACGCCGTCAAACCATGACATGCCATCAATTATAAAACATACCCTGCCATCAAAGATGATAAACTGTGAAAAAAATGTATGTATTACGATCAGTGAAACAAGCCAGGTTTTCATCAGCATTTGTGATATTATATTATACCTAAGCACTGATTGGGACCACCTCTAATTTTTTCTTTCCAAAGTGCCCTGCATATGTATAATACTGGCTCTTGGTTTCAAGTGTATCATATTTATCATGTTAAGAAAGTAGAAACCTGGGGCGCCTGGGTGGCTCAGTGGGTTAATCCTCTGCCTTTGGCCCAGGTCATGATCTCAGGGTCCTGGGATTGAGCCCCACATTGGGCTCTCTGCTCGGCAAGAGAGCTTGCTTCTCCCTCTCTCTCTGCCTGCCTCTCTGCCTACTTATGATCTCTCTCTGTCAAATAAATAAATAAATAAATAAATAAAATAAAAAAAGAAAAAGAAAGTAGAAACCTGTTGTATTTTTTTCTTTAAGCTTAAGTCAAGATTCAATAGATAAGTTTTTGGTACTACTGAGACAGAGGTGTATTTTCTCTTTTTTCCTGTTAATTTGATAAATAATTTGGAAACTTTTTCTTTTATTTACCTGTAAACTGGTAAATCTGCAAACAGATTTCATTAGGAATTCTGCATAAGTAGATATATCCTATAATTCCATTTTCAGATTAGGAAATAATTGAAAACAAATGTGTAATGATAGGAAAAGGTACACAACTGTATGCCCCTAGGATAACTATTCTTCAGCTACTAAAAATCATGATGTCATAAGAGAATACTTAATGACTGTCAAATGTTCATGATATGTTGAGAAAAGCCAGTAATGAAAGTATATCCATAAATATAACAAATAATACTTTTAAAATTAAATAAGAGCTTTTTGCTCTTTTCCTCCAATATGAGTAAACAAGCATAGAAGAAATATTTCCTTAAAAAAAATACATTTCTGGGGCATCTGGGTGGCTCAGTAGGTTAAGCCTCTGCCCTCGGCTTAGGTCATGCGCCATCTCAGGGTCCTGGGATTGAGCCCCGCATGGGGCTCTCTGCTTACCGGGGAGCCGCTTCCCCCTCTCTCTTTCTGCCTGTCTCTCTCCCTACTTGTGATCTCTGTCAAATAAATAAATAAAATCTTAAAAAAAAAATACATTTCCAATGAAGAACAGAACAAAAGAAATATTTCCTCATATGAGGACTACTTGCACTTCAAGAAAATATCAGAGCTAATGAACTCTAAAAGAAATTAGCAGAGCTAGAAAATATTAGCTAGACTTCTACCAAGGAAGCAAAACTCCAGGGAGAAAATAAAGTGGCATTTCAGATGTCCTCTTCACTGTAATTCAGTTAGTTCTGGTAATCAGTACGAAACCCTCGCCTCACTCTTAGAACAATGGAATAGTAAGCAGGACAGGGCTGGCCATACAATGTGTCTTCCCATGCAACCCTGCCTTCTCTCTCTGCTGCAGCAACCAGCCCAAACAAGAGAGGTGGCCTGGATTCCTGGACACACGCCAGGAGAAAGAGAACCACCCCCATCCCCCAAGCTGCTGATCCTATAACTTTTGTATTTTCTTCCTTTCCCCACCTTTTAGTGGCTAACAGGGCTCTTTCGGGGTGGAAAGAAAATTTTAGAAAAACAAAACAAAACTAAGGATTTTGCTCTTCTGAAACTATAACCATGGAACTCGTTACTCCAGTCATGTCTGTTTCAAGTCTATTCAAACAGCTGGAGGTAAGAACCCCTAAGGGCCTAACCTTTTTCAAAAGCCCACAGAGGTCTATCTCCTCAAAGACTATATGCGCGTGTACATGTGTATGTATGAATGTCGTAAAAAAAGAAAAAGACTGAGAAAGCTTAAGTATGTATGACTTTTGTAATCAGGGGGAAGAACACCCAAATGTTATTTTTAAAAAACAAAAGAATAGAAGAAACGGAAAATTCTTTCCCATTACTTGCCAATAGTTAATTAATTACAGAAGATATATAATTTTTTTAAAGATCTTATTTATTTGACAGAGATCAGAAGTAAGCAGAGCAGCAGGCAGAGAGAGAAGGGGAAGCAGGCTCCCCGCTGAGCAGAGAGCCCTATGTGGGGCTCGATCCCAGGACCCTGAGATCATGACCTGAGCCGAAGGCAGAGGCTTAACCCACTGAGCCACCCAGGTGCCCCAGAAGATATATAATTTTAAAGTTGAATTAAGTTATCAAATTTGTATCCTGCAAAGAATGTGCCCTTTGTCATGTTCCACGAAAATTTATCATGTATTTAGCCATAAAGAACATGTCAATAACTCTACAAAGTAAAGCTGAGATTAATAATAACAGTGACTTCGGGCGCCTGGGTGGCTCAGTTGGTTAAGCGTCTTTTGCCTCAGGTCACGATCGCAGGGTACTAGGGTCAAGTCCCACATCAGGCTCCCTACTCTGTGGGAAGCCTGCTTCTCCCTCACCCACTCCCTCTGCTGTGTTCCCTCTCTTGCTGTGTCTCTCTCTGTCAAATAAATAAAATCTTAAAAAATAATAATAGTGATTTAAATGTTAAAACCCAATCACTCAGAATAGGTGAGTATTCTCAGGTAAGAGGAGCATCTGTCCTGCTTGCTCTGAGGCCCGAGCCTGGGACACAAGGGATGCAACCTGAGTGCATGTGCCAGAGACGCAGTGTGCCAGTTTCCAATTCACTATCTCATGTAAATCCTCTACACCCTCCTTAAATCTCCCCCAGTCTGACAGAAAAGGACCCTGGGGCTCACACAGGTTTAGACATATGTACTGCAGGCCTATGCACAGAGCTGCTCACACCCCAGCCTGCCTGAGGGCACAGCCTCTGACACCTCTCCTACTACTCATCCCTTTAACTGTAACCCTCAGAGACCCAAACAAGTCATTTCCCTTCATAAAACTAATCAATAGAAACCAAAATTCATGAATCTGCTACTTAATCTTTTTCCATTAGAGATTTCTATTGCCCTAGAGATTTGTTTTCCTTTTTTCTTGTTTAAGATTTTATTTATTTATTTGTCAGAGAAAAAGAGCACAAGCAGCGGGAACAGCAGGCAGAGGGAGAGGCAGATTCTTCACTGAGCACTGCGGGACTCAATCCCAGGACCCTGAGATCATGACCTGAACTGAAGGCAGGGTGTTTAACCAACTGAGCCACCCAGGCGTCCTGAGATTCCTTGCTTTTCAAGAAAAATCTGTGTGCATGTATTTACCACCCATGCAAATATTTATAAACAAAAATTAAAATGAAACTTCATACTAATCCTCAGAGACTTGATTATGTTAGCTTGGCAAGTCCAAATAACAGATAAATGTCACTTTAAAAATAATAAAACAGGCCAAATAAATCAAAATAAATACCCTCCAATCTTCCCACAACCTTGGTGTGGCTAAAGAAAAAAAAATTCATGAAGCTATCAGACTAAAGCATGTCAGAAAATATGATGGCAAAGGATAGCTTTTTCTCCTTGGTGAATAAAGACATCATCTTCAACTATTTCTTCCAAATATAACTATAGATTCTCCTATTTATTAATTTATTATTTAAAAGAAGCCTGATGAAAAAAGAAAGAATATGCATAAAAGTCCATGAAATCAAACAGAAAAAAAACCCTGCTGAGATCATGCAAATACACTGTGATATCATAAAGAATATTTTTTAAATCTCAAAATCAGAAAGAGATCAATGTCTCGACATTACCTTCCTGGAACCTGGTCTGGCTGGAATATAAATGTAATGTCCCAGACGAGAATCAAAGGGTACAGTGCATGGCCTCTTCGTGGCTGTCCTGGTGTCTGGTCCATCTCCACAAGGTTCCGTAGCTGAAGAGGTCATTGACAGGTTAAGTTTTGATAGTTCTTCGCTCAGTTGATCCACAAGAAGTTGTTGTTCTATTATTTTTTCATTCTTTGTAGAAAAGAGATGCACATTTTTAAAATAGAGAACCTCTGTATGTGTGTAATGGTTAAAAATAAATTGTACATTGCCCCAAACCACAACTACCTTAACAGTACCAAAAACTCTCATTTCTCCACTGGTGAGTCTTCTGACGCGATGCTCATCAGCATCCAGGGCCGTTCTGAAGGCTAAAAACTTTTGAAAAGGAAGCAACAAGAGACAGAGAGCCTGAAGAGATAACTACTCAAAGAAAATGCCCCACACACTGTGATTGGTTGGTTTGTCATCCTGAAGCACTCTGATTTGTTGGTCTTTATAAACGGTTGGCCTTTCTGAGGGAAATCCAAGTGGTAACAAGAGAGAAGAAAGTTGCAAGTGGACAAAGAATTGCAAATGGCTGAGGTGGCAGCAAAGGAGACGAGCTGGTGACAGGTAGGGTGAACTTTTGAAAGCCTTCCCTCAGTGCCAAAGAAAGCCCAAGCACAAAGAAATAAAAGATAGGTAACTGATAGTCCTGGGAGAAAAAAGAACTTGGAAATCAAAAGCTGAACAAATTGTGTATCAGGAATGTGTGTGTGTGTGTGTGTGTGTGCGCGCGCGCGTGCACATGCACACGCATGTATGGCTTAGCTCTCTATGTGTCCTCTAAAGAAACTTTTTTTCAGGTATAACCAGCCCAGCAAGCTTTAACATCAATTTTTGTTTTATCAGTACAAAGTTATGTAAATAAGAAATTGCCATTCATCTTAATACTTCACATGTACTACAATGTTCAAATGCGGGGGGGATAACCTAAAAGTTTCACAGTGCTAATGCTAAGCTATAAAAAGTCGACCTTATAAAAAATTCACGCATTCAGATAATTAAAGTATATGCCAATGGCATATATTGGAGTGTTTGTATTTTCCGGGAAAGGGTAAAATACCAATTATATTAGACTTCATTCAATCAAGAACGTATGGTATACACTCCAGGAAAACCACCAAAACCATAAAGAATACAAGTGTAAAACCTGAGCTCATGAAGTAAAAACAGAAAAATTAAAAACGTACAATGAATCCAAAAGAAGATAAGAAAAGAGAAAAAAAGAACATAGAGCAGGATAAGTAAAGGGACAATGATGGAATTACAACCAAAATATGAGTCATTAAATTCATAAGTGAACTAAGTAATCCAATTAAAATATTATAATTCATCAGAGAGGATTATAAAATTATATAACTTGCTGCTTACTAAGAAACACCACTAAAATAGACACACAAAGATGAAAAATAAGATGGAGAAAGACACATTATGTAATATTAATCAAAAGAAAGCTAGTAGGGCTATGTGAATACCCAAGTAGGATTTTAAGGCAAAAACCACTGGAAAAGGTAAAAAATATTAAAAAGGGGGACTGGGTGGCTCTGTGGTTTAAAGCCTCTGCCTTTGGCCCAGATCATGATCCGAGGGTCCTGGGATCCAACCCTGCATAGGGCTCCCTGCTCAGCAGGGAGCCTGCTCCGCCCCCCCCCCCATCTGCCTCTCTGCCTACTTGTGATCTCTCTCTCTGTCAAATAAATAAATGAAATCTTTAAAAGAATATTAAAAAGTTGAATTCACCAGGATGATGTAACAATCATGCATTTCTATGTACTTAATAACATATCTTCAATATGTAGAATGCAAAAACTGTCAGAACTATAACAAAAAGACCCCAAGAATTAGTAAAAATATAGATGTGAAGGGGCACCTGGATGGCTCAGTTGGTTAAGCATCCAACTCTTGATTTTTTTTTTATGATTTTAATTTTTTATTTTTTTATAAACATATATTTTTATCCCCAGGGGTACAGGTCTGTGAATCACCAGGTTTACACACTTCACAGCACTCACCAAAGCACATACCCTCCCCAATGTCCATAATCCCACCCCCTTCTCCCAAACCCCCTCCCCCCAGCACCCCTCAGTTTGTTTTATGAGATTAAGAGTCACTTATGGTTTGTTTCCCTCCCAATCCCATCTTGTTTCATTTATTCTTCTCGTACCCACTTAAGCCCCCATGTTGCATCACAACTTCCTCATATCAGGGAGATCATATGATCCAACTCTTGATTTTTGACTCAGGTCACGATCTCAAGGTCATGAGATCCAGCCCTGCGTGAGGCTCTGCACTCAGTGTGGAATCTGACTAAGATCCTCTCTCTCCATTATGAGGCAAAAGATTCTCTCTCTGCTCCCTCAGCCCCCTGCCCCCACTCATGCATGCACTCTCTCTCAAATAAATAAATAAAATCTTTAAGAAAAAAAAGGAGAAAATGTCCATCACCAAAAAAGTCCATCAATAGTAGAATAGAGTCAAGCAGAGTCAATTATCATATGGTTTCACTTACTTGTAGAGCACAAGGAATAACACAAAGGACATGGGGAGATGGGGAGAAGTGAGTTGGGGGCAATCCTAGGGGAGATTGTGAGAGACTGTAGACTCTGTGAAACAAACTGAGAGTTTTGGAGAGGAGGGGGTGGGGGATGGGTGAGATTGGTGGTGGATATTAAGGAGGGTACATATTGCATGGGAGCACTGGGTGTGGTGCATAAACAATGAATCTTGAACACTGAAAAAATAAAATAAAATTTTTTAAAAATAGTAGAATAGAAATATAAATTGCAATATATTTATACAATGAAATCCTGTATAGCTATAAACTGTAACAAGCTATAGTTACTTTGTGGATGAATCAGAACAAAAATATATTCAATAAAAGCAACTAGATACTAAAGAATATACATACTGAATGATTAAATTTATAAAAATTCCAAACTGTAGTGTTCAGGGATACATAGTAAAACCACAAAGCAAAGCAAAGCAAAGAAAGCATTACTCTGAAGTAAGGAACGTGACTCTCTCTGAGCAGGACGAACTAAGGACTTCTGAGGGGCTGACAGTTTACTATTTTTTTTTTAATTTATGTTTTTAAGTTTTTATTTAAATTCTGGTTAGTTAACATACAGGGTAATATTAGTTTCAGGTGTACAACAGAGTGACTCAACACCTGCATACAATAGCCGGAGCTCATCACAACAGGTGCATACCTTAATCCCCATCACCTGTTTCCTCCGTTCCCCCCCACCTCCTCGCTGGTAACCATCAGTTTGTTCTCTATAATTAACAGTCTGTTTCTTGGTTTGCCTCTCTCACTCTTTTTTCCCCTATGCTTATTTGTTTTGTTTCCTAAATAGGAGGCTAAGACAGAAAAGTTGACAGATTTAACCAAAGTTAAAGAGCAAATCACTAATGGGAGCAGGAAGGGATGATCTAATAAATTTTAAAGTTTGTGTCTACCTTCCAGCTCTTATCACCATCACATTGCCTGTTACGTTGGCAAACAAGAGAATAGAAAGACACAGAGAAAGTGCAACCATCATACAGTGTGCAAATTAAGTTCCCAGATATCATCTTCCTATTTGTGAAGGATAAATCAGGGTAACAATAAAAATGTTTTCCCCTTACACCGATTTACGGCGAAAACTCATAACACTTTTAGTTGCCTGAAACTGCAACTGAAACCTATTTTTGTAAACACTCCCAATTATCATTTAAAATGCTCCTGTTACAGAGTAGAGAGCCCAGATATGGGCCCTCAACTCTATGGTCAAATAATCTTCGACAAAGCAGGAAAAAATATAAACAGTGGAAAAAAGACAGTCTCTTCAATAAATGGTGCTGGGAAAATTGGACAGCTATATGTCGAAGAATGAAACTCGACCATTCTCTTACACCATACACAAAGATAAACTCGAAATGGATAAAAGACCTCAATGTGAGACGGGAATCCATCAGAATCTTAGAGAACATTGGCAGTAATCTCTTCGATATCAGCCACAGCAACTTCTTTCAAGATATGCCTCCAAAGGCAAAGGAAACAAAAGTGAAAATGTACTTTTGGGACTTCATCAAGATCAAAAGCTTCTGCACAGCAAAGGAAACAGTCAACAAAACAAAGAGGCAACCCACGGGATGGGAGAAGATATTTGCAAATGACAGTACAGACAAAAGGTTGATATCCAGGATCTATAAAGAACTTCTAAAACTCAACACACACAAAACAGATAATCATATAAAAAAATGGGCAGAAGATATGAAAAGACACTTCTCCAATGAAGACATACAAATGGTTATCAGACACATGAAAAAATGTTCACTAGCCATCAGGGAGATTCAAATTAAAACCATGTTGAGATACCACACCTTACACCAGTTAGAATGGCCAAAATTAGCAAGACAGGAAACAACGTGCATTGGAGAGGATGTGGAGAAAGGGGAACCCTCTTACACTGTTGGTGGGAATGCAAGTTGGTGCAGCCACTTTGGAGAACAGTGTGGAGATTCCTTAAGAAATTAAAAACAGAGCTTCCCTATGACCCTGCAATTGCACTACTGGGTATTTACCCCAAAGATACAGATGTAGTGAAAAGAAGGGCCATCTGTACCCCAATGTTTATAACAGCAATGGCCGCAGTCGCCAAACTGTGGAAAGAACCAAGATGCCCTTCAACAGACGAACGGATAAGGAAGACGTGGTCCATATACACTATGGAGTATTATGTCTCCATCAGAAAGGACGAATACCCAACTTTTGTAGCAACATGGACGGGACTGGAAGAGATTATACTGAGTGAAATAAGTCAAGCAGAGAGAGTCAATTATCATATGGTTTCACTTATTTGTGGAGCATAACAAAAAGCATGGAGGACATGGGGAGTTAGAGAGAAGGGGGTTGGGGTAAATTGGAAGGGGAGGTGAATCATGAGAGACTTTGGACTCTGAAAAACAATCTGAGGGTTTTGAAGGGGAGGGGGGTGGGAGGTTGGAGGAGCCAGGAGGTGAGTATGGAGGAGGGCACGGATTGCATGGAGCACTGGGTGTGGTGCAAAAACAATGAATTCTGTTATGCTGAAAAGAAATTTAAAAAAAAGAAAATACCATTTAATAGATTATTTATTTTACTTTTCTGTGTTCTTTGCATCATCTTTGAATATTGTATCTCATATATAGTGGCTACAAAAAATGTTTTGTGTCTTATTATTCACTTAAAAATAAATAAAGGTTTTGTCAAAATAAACAAAAACAAAAACAAAAAACAATGAATTGTTACACTGAAAATAAATAAATTAAAAAAAAAATTTTAATAAATAAATAAAATGCTCCTGTTTAGTGAAGTACTAGTTCAACTAAATCTACTGCTTTAGATAGGTTAAGAAACTCTACCTGTAATCTATTCACTTTCTGTGCTTCTTTCAAAGATACCACGTGGCCTTTGTTTTCCTGGACCATCATTTGCACTTGGTTCTTTAGTTCCTTCACCTCCAGTTCTCTCTGATGAAACACAACTTCATCAGCAGCCAGCGCACACTGGGAGGAGGGAAAGAGAGCACAAGAGATTCACCATGGAAAATATTCAGAAACTGGGGATATGGGGGGCCTGGGTGGCTCAGTGGGTTAAGACCTCTGCCTTCGGCTGGAGTCATGATCCTGGGGTCCTGGGATTGAGCCCCGCATCAGGCTCTCTGCTCAGCAGGGAGCCTGCTTCCCCCTCTCTCTCTGCCTGCCTCTCTGCCTGCTTGTGATCTGTGTCTGTCAAATAAATAAATAAATAATATTTAAAAAACAACAACAACTGGGGATTTATTAACGATTTGACGTTTCTTGAAATTTTTCTTATCCTATTCACTTTCAACATTTTTCTCTCCTCGTTAGGAGAAAGAAACAGTGTCGAGGACCTAGCATGACTATAACCTAAGAATTAATTACTGTAATGATAGAAAATTTTTCCTGGTTTTAGTTCCTGATTTTTATTTTTATTTTTATTTTTTTAAAGAAAATCCAGGGCGCCTGGGTGGCTCAGTGGCTTAAGCTGCTGCCTTCGGCTCAGGTCATGATCTCAGGGTCCTGGGATCGAGTCCCACATTGGGCTCTCTGCTCAGCAGGGAGCCTGCTTCCTCCTCTCTCTCTCTGCCTGCCTCTCTGCCTACTTGTGATCTCTCTGTCAAATAAATAAATAAAATCTTTAAAAAAAAAAAAAAGAAAATCCACATTTGGCCAGTAGTGTTTTCTTTTCTTTTTTTTTTTTTTTAAAGATTTCATTTATTTATTTGACAGAGAGATCACAAGTAGGCAGAGAGGAAGGCAGAGAGAGAGAGAGGAGGAAGCAGGCTCGCCGCTGAGCAGAGAGCCCGATGCGGGACTCGATCCCAGGACCCTGAGATCATGACCTGAGCCGAAGGCAGAGGCTTTAACCCACTGAGCCACCCAGGCGTCCCTAGTTCCTGATTTTTTTTTTTAATTTTATTTATTTGACAGAGAGATCACAAGTAGTCAGAGAGGCAGGCAGAGAGAGAGAGAGGAGGAAGCAGGCCCCCTGCTGAGCAGAGAGCCCAATGCGGGGCTCGATCCCAGGACCCTGGGATCACGACCTGAGCCTAAGGCAGAGGCTTTAACCCACTGAGCCACCCAGGCACCCCATATTGCTAATTTTATGCACTTTCCCTATGAAGAGATATTTTGAAGAGGTCTAAAAATATGGTTAAACAAAGGGTTTTCTTAATTTCGAGTGAATTATGCCTGTTTTCAAATAAACCTGGGATATGCAAATAATAGTTTAAAACAATTTTTAAATTAAATAAACAGAAAGAAACGTAACATTTGTCAAGAATCTATTCTATGCTAGATAATGACTTGACATTATAAAAATATCTCACTGAATAGACAGGGTTCCTTTTTCATGAAGAAATTAAGAGATTAAGGCCTCTCCCCCAAGATGACACAGTAGATAAACTAAACGCCTGATCTTCTAGTCCAGGGCCTATCTGGATCCAAAGCCCATGCCCTTTCTTCTAAGCTATAGGAAAAGACAACAACAAGTAGCTGATTTGTAAAAATGAGTATTCACTTTACATAAGATTTCATTCACAGAAACAAGCTATGTATGTGACTTCTCAAGCAATGGCATCAGGGTAGATGGACCCCCGCAGTGAGAACCCACAGCCTGAGGCCTGCCTTGATTTTGCCAGAGCCTCATGGTAGCACTTAGCGTAAGGCCCTTCTTTGCTCTGCTTAGGAACCTCAAATGACCAAACAAGGAAAGGACACATGACCCTGTTAGTCCTTATGACTCCACATGTGTATAGGACCTATGTGACTTCTTTCATAAAATAAGCTGTAACTGGGGTGCCTGGGTGGCTCAGTAGGTTATGCCTCTGCCTTCAGCTCAGGTCGTGATCTCAGGGTCCTGGGACTGAGTCCTGCATTGGGCCCTCTGCTCAGTAGGGAGCCTGCTTCCCCCTCTCTCTCTGCCTGCCTCTCTGCCACCTTGTGATCTCCCTCTCTGTCAAATAAACAAATAAAATATTAAAAATAAATAAATAAATAAAATCTTAAAAAAAATAAAAACAAAAAAAATAAAATTGGGAAATACTGAACATTCTGTCTCTCACTTGAAGATTAATAGCATCCACTAGCACTCTCAAGGTCCTGAGAAGTCTTGGGTTCTCTCTAATCTAGCTAGCATTCCCGAAAATCATTTGTTCCTGATCCCCTTTTTCACCAAGACTGTTAATATCTTTGGAAAGTCTTAATCTTGAACGCATCATCTCGAGCAAGTGTAATTCAGGATTTCTAACAGATGGAGAGAAAAAGTTAGTACCCACCCCAACCTCAACCAAGGGGTTTTATGGGTTTTCACTTTCAGGCACCTTAGTAGCAGGAAGGAAAAACACTTCCTACTGCTAACTCCTACGGTGCCCCAAAGTTCAAGCTTCCCATCAACCATACTTCCCGTTCTGCCAGTGTCTTATAGCAAGGAGGAAGGGCCAGGCCTACCCTATCTACAAGGAAGGAAGGGCAGAGTCACTACTTTAAAAAAAAAAAATCCATAATTTTAGAGGTATTACTTTAAATGCTTATATTTAAATATCAGAAGCTCTGAGATAGAACCAGCAGTCCTCATAGGATATTCAGCAAAGACCCTTTTGGCGTGTCCTTTAGGTGCTTTCAGGGCATCCAAGAGATCAAAACTATTTTCCTAATAATATTAAGGCAATATTTTCCCTTTACCATGCTGACATTTGCACTGAAGGTACATAAGGGTGGGTAAAACTGCTGACTCCTAGCGTGAATAGGGGACATGTCACTAGACTGTAACCAGGAGTCACTGTCTTCCTCACTGTCATGCACTCACAATACAAACAAATGCCAGCCTCACTTAAGAATATCTTGATGGGGTCACCTGGGTGGCTCAGTGGGTTAAAGCCTCTGCCTTCGGCTCAGGTCATGATCCCAGGGTCCTGGGATCGAGCCCCACATTGGGCTCTCTGCTCAGCAGGGAGCCTGCTTCCTCCTCTCTCTCTGCCTGCTTCTCTGCCTACTTGTGATCTCTGTCAAATAAATAAATAAAATCTATTAAAAAAAAAAAAAAAAGGAAAACCATCATTTGGGACACCTGGGTGGCTCAGTCCTTAAGTGTCTGCCTTTGGCTCAAGTCATGATCCCAGGGTCCTGGGTTTGAGCCCTGCATCAGGCTCCCTGCTTAGTGGGAAGCCTGCTTCTCCCTCTCCCACTTGCCCTGCTTGTGTTCCCTCTCTCACTGTGTGTCTCTCTGTCAAATAAATAAATAAATAATCCTTTTTAAAAAAAGAAAGAAAACCATCATTTCAAGGGAAATAACAATATTTGCTGCAAATGATAAAATTGAAGTTTCATGCAAAAATTAGAATTTTGGAATACATTTCCGCTGCAAGTCTGACAAGTTCCAATACTTAAAGACCCTGCTGGTAAGATCAGTAGGTAAGATTAGTGAATGTAATTACTTGATACTGTCTAATGATAGGCATCAACATTTGGAAGATCTGCATAATTTAGTAAACAAATATTTTCCACATGACCAATAAGTGACAATTTAGAATCATGTGATAAAAGATCCAAAGTACAAGATACAGTGAATTTTAAGGTATAAATATTAATGTAACAAAGACAGTTTCAAATTCCACATGGCCAGTAACCATTAGGAAATCTCTACTGGTTGAGTTTCGGTGTAATAGCAAAGTCAAAATATCCATAAATTATCTGAAAAAGCCATTAAAAGAGTCCTCGCTTCCAACTACAAATCTATATGAAGCTGGTTTTTCTTCATGTACTTCAACTAAAACAACATATTGCAGTGAACCGAAAGCTGAAGCAGATATGAAAATCTGCCTGCCTTCTATTAAGCCAGACATGTAAAGTGTGAAACAATTCCACTCTTACTAACTTCTTTTGTTTTGGAAAATAGTTATCCTTCATGAAAAAAGGTTATTTATTTAACATATAATCAGGCTATTATTGTTAGTTTTGAGCAAGTTAATTGTTTACATTTTTGTGTTTTAATTCTAATGTGGTAAATATTAATAGATACAGTCCTCATAAACAAAAGCTCTTTAGAGGACCTCATTTTACTTTATCTTATTTTTTTTTAAAGATTTTATTTATTTATTTGACAGCAAGAGATCACAAGTAGGCAGAGGGGTGGGGGGAAGCAGGCTACCCGCAGAGCATAGAGCCCTATGCGAAGCTCCATCCCAGGACGCTGGGATCATGACCTGAGCCAAAGGCAGAGGCTTTAACCCACTGAGCCACCCAGGCGCCCCTAGAGGACCTCATTTTAAAATTGTAAAGAAATCTTGTGAACAGGGCTCCTGGGTGGCTCAGATGCCCTGTTTTCAGCTCAGGTCATACCGATCCCAGGCCCTGGGATCGAGTTCCGCATCAGGCTCCCTGCTCAACGGGAGCCTGCTTCTCCCTCTCCTGCTCCCCATGTTTGTGCTCTCTTTCTCTTTCTCTGTCAAATAAATAAAATCTTTAAAAAGAAAAAAAAAAATCTTGTGACCAAAATGTTCAAGAGCTGCTATAAAAGAGGTTTCTTTCTAATACATATAAAAAGGTCTTGAGGAAAGATTTCTAACCAGAAAACTATGTTTTTATTTATTTATTTTTATTTTTTTATTTTTTTAAAGATTTTATTTATTTATTTGACAGAGAGAAATCACAAGTGGGCAGAGAGGCAGAGAGAGAGAGGAGGAAGCAGGCTCCCTGCTGAGCAGAGAGAGCCCGATGTGGGACTCGATCCCAGGACCCCGAGATCATGACCTGAGCCGAAGGCAGCGGCTTAACCCACTGAGCCACCCAGGCGCCCCAAGAAAACTATGTTTTTAACTATACATTTTCCTATTTTCAAAAACTGGCAGAATATCCATTTGTGTACCAGACCCCCATGTAAGGAGGACTGGATGTATCTTGTTTCCCATGATTTCCCCAGTGACTTAAAATCTTCCCATACTGTGTCTGAATGGAAGGTGAGAAGCGTAACTCTGAACTCAACGTACGTTTATATAATATGAATACGTATACCTACCTCCCTTAAATACTGTCAAATAAGATGATTTCTTTGCTTGTTCAAAAAACCCAGCCTTCCACACTCAAGGGATGAAGTATTTTTTTCCTTCTAGAACCACTGACCCAAAGAGGAATAAAGACTCACTAACGTACAACTTCACTTTGTTTTCTGAAATTGTGTTTCTCTTCATCCTCTAAATCAATGAGCAGGTCCACAAGATTCTGCTTCATAAATATACCAAGTGAAGATATTAAAAGAGAAATGAGAAGGAGCTGAGAAGGTGTGAAGTAAGAGGACAAAGCGGTAGGAAAAGGGAAGTAACTGAGCAAAGGCAAATGAGATTTCACACATAATCCTTTCGAAAAACTTCTGAGGTTCCAAAATGACCCTTGCCCCAGTAAAAGGAGTCGTCCAACAAGCCACCAACAAAAGGCATCCACGTACCTGGCATTTCTTCAGCTCTCGCTTCAGCTGGAGGACCGTAACGTGCTGAGGCCCTTCTCCCAGGCTGCCGAGGCCGTGGCTCCCTCTGAAGGAGGTGAACACCGCCTTCTTGACCTCCTGAGTCATGTTCAGCCACTCCTGCAGTTTGTGCAGCTGCTTTGGGTTCAGTCGGACGGCCTCCTTTAGGTCCACCAGGAAGGTAACGGCCTCCTCCACGCAGTTCTGGTAACTCAGACATTCGCCTTGCAGCTGGGCCACCTGCTCCTCCAGAGAATGGATCCTGTTTCTCTCGGGAGTCTCCTCTGGATGGATCTGGCTGGTTTGGCTGATGCTAGCCTGTTGGCTTTGCAAAGCTTCTCGAAGCAACTTGATTTCAAACTCCATTTCGTCCATTCGGTCTGACTCGGGGCTGAAGTTTAAGGTGGGCTTGTTTCTAATGTTGCGGGCTCGGTTGGCATATTTGAGGGAATTTAAGGACTCATCAAAATCTGAGGAGGATGGGCTGACACAAGTGATCATGACAGTCTTGGCGCTGCCTCCCAGGGAATCTTTCAGAAGCCGGGTAATTTTCGCGTCCCTATATGGAATATGTGAACTCTTCCTGCGGGGGTCCCCGAGAGCGCTGATGACGTTGCCTAAAGCCAGCAACCCGCTGTTGATCTGAATGGATTCTTTGAACCGTTCGCCAGTATTCCCTGTTTTGGTTACTCTTTCGGAGCCAGCCAAGTCCACAAAGTGGAACTTTGAGACAATCTGCCGATGGGAGTACCACGATCCGTCTTCACCTGCCTCTATGTTTTTCTCCACTTGACAGATGCTGATTGTAAAAATCGCATGTGATCTACTGGAGTGCTCGTTCATTTGCGTGGTCCCTGTACGCCTGGCTGCATTCCCCATCTCCAGGAGACTCATCACCTCATCTGCGCTCTCCACCTGGCATTCTTTGGCCCCAACAATCACTTAAAACAGCAACAGCAAGTTTTTAAACCAAATTTTAATCAAAACCCAATTATAACAGTTAATATTGCCTGAACTGCCCAGGCTAAGAAAAGCTCTTAAAAATAAAAAAATCAATAGCACTTCAAACAATAGTGACATCAGCAACTTCATTAAGTAATTTTAGATAATCTCCCAAAGGAATGATTTTAATAGCACTCACTTTGATGCTTACATTCTAAAAGAAGTAATATATACATATATTTTAAACAATCTGGTTTCTTTGGAGTCACACTCAATTCTTTAAGATGGCTGACTAAAGAAAAACTCTTTATTCCAGTATTTTGACTTGTAGAGTCTAATGGACTTACTAAAAAAAAAAATAGATCAAACAGAAAACTCAAAAGAATTAATCAGTAGTAGATTAATGAAGAGAAATTCATGTCTTTTGAGTTTTGTTAATATTCAAGTCATCCTTAGGCTTATGGTTTTTGGTATTGTGTGGTCATGACCAATGATAAATGACAACTTCAGTGTAAACAAAATTGGTTATTCATCTTAAAAATAGGTATGCCCTATTTAATAGCAGAGTACAACGTAAACAAATGTGATGGCAATTAAAAAAAAAAGTTTCTATTTCAAGAACAGCGGAATAAGAGCTGCAAATAAGCCAAAGCTTACTGCCCACATTATTTGTTTATATTCAAACATATTTCAAAAAGCAGCAGGCAGATTTGGGATTTGAATCAGAGCAGTAAAGCTCCTGATTCTGTGCTTGAATCAGTGTCTCGTTTCCTCTTTATACAGACCCTGTCATGTCACTGTCTTCTTGAAAAATGATCATTTTGGGGGCGCCTGAGTGGCTCAGTGGGTTAAGCCTCTGCCTTCGGCTCGGGTCATGATCTCGGGGTCCTGGGATCGAGCCCCACATCGGGCTCTCTGCTCGGCAGGGAGCCTGCTTCCCCCCTCTCTCTCTGCCTACTTGTGATCTCTCTCTATAGATATGTCAAATAAATAAATAAAATCTTAAAAAAAAATGATCATTTTGCTTTCATTATTTCTAACATGATACCTTAACAACTGAGAACATTTAAAGTTCTAGTACCTATACTACAAATGGGGAATGCTAAAAGATCAGCAATTATAAAATATGACAATGTAACTGTAAAGCAAAAAGTAACTTTCATAAATTTTTCCCGTTAGGCTACAGCTTAGCACTATCTCTGGTCCTCAAACCCAGCTGCAAATCACCTGGAAGTTTTATAAAAGAGAAAGTAGCAAGGCTCAGGCCCCATTCCAAACAAATTCATGAGAATTTCTGAAAAGTGGGGCCTGAAAGACAGTATTTCTTAAAAAGCTTCCACGATGATACTGATGGTGCAGCATCCCAGGCTGGATACGAAACATTGCTTCACACACAGGAAGTAAATAAATATGTCAAACAAATACACTTTGGTAGTGAATGGAACATTACATAAGACAGATGCCCTTTGGTCTTAAGACAATTTGTTGCATCTTCCCCAAACTTTTGCAGAACTGCTATTAGCTATTAAGTTTATCAGGAGGGATAGTGTATACTTCTGCATTATTTGACTCTTCTACAATAAACATGTGTCATATCTGTTATCTTCTTAAGAGAAGATAAAAACACTCAATAATTCTATTTTATATGATACAGAAGCTCAAAATGTTGGTCTGAAGTCTGTCCAGAAAAGAGAAACTATACTGAATTATCTACTAAGACCATAAACTACTATGTCTGCTTTCTTTCTAAAAATAACAAAACAAAAACCATTCTCTCCAAACATCGAGGAATGCCAGGGCTGCCAAGACAAGGCCAATTAAGAGATTAATTAATTAATTAAGAGATCACTGCCCCCTGCAGGCACTCTGAATGATCTTACTTTCCTAACTGCTAGGAAATTTCCTCAAGGAGTCAGTGACTCCTCAGGTGGGATCCTTTATCTCCAAGAAGGGTTCTACCTAAGTATCTTTTCTAAGACAGAAACACAGCCAAGTCAGTATTATTAATAATAGTGAAAATCTAGAAACAGCTTAAATGTCCAAGAATGAAACAATAATTTTAAAAAGCATAATACGTTCCAAAGACAAAATTACCACATGACCACGAAGAGTCATAAGTTTGAAACGGTGTGTGAAAATGCCCACAATATAAATATTAAGTGAAAAAATAAGGAACAATGTTACACATCAGGTTCTAAGTATATTTTTAAAAAATTTATATGTGCACAGAAAAATAAATCTAGAAGGAAACACACCAAAAACAGAAGTTGTTCTTTCTGGGTTCTGGGATTAAAGATGATCTTCAACTTTCTTCCTTAAACTTTCCTATGTTTTCAAAGTGTTCTATGCTGAACATATTACCCTTTAAATCAGAAAAGCAGAAAGTGTTATTCTTTAAAATACTTATATTTTGACCCAACTAACCTTCTCCTATTTCCAGACAAATGGATATTTAATGAAATTAACAGGTTGTTAGCATAGAAATTCAGACCAGAAGAAGCACAACGATGGACCGTGTCAATATGGAGAAGAAAACATGTAAACAGTGCAAATTTTAAAAAGAGAGAGAGAAAGAGGGAGGAGGCGACAGAGGTGGTGGGACAAAATCAAAGAGGAAGAAAGGAGAATTTTGGAACAACTTGGACAAACACCAAAGGAAGAAGCCATCCCCACTCTGGGGAAAACTCTGGGAGGAAAAAAAAAAAAAAGCATGAAAACTAATTTAGCCTATTTCAAAGTCTTGCTGGAGATCAACTCAGAGCAGGGGCAATTATAGAAAATAAGTACCTTGAATTACATCTTATTAACTTAGTGAACTATGTTTCACCTGGGTGATTTAATAGATATTGGTAATCAAAAAGTTACCCAATTTTAAAGTAAAAACAAATGCATTTTGCTTCGATGTCTGTTTTAAAGATTCTTTGGAATACATCCCGAAACTCAATTCAATCACATCTATTTGCTAATGAAGGCTATCAGTTAAGTAGGCTACTTTACCTGTGTTTCCTTTTTCGTCTTCTCGAATATGAAGATCCTTCATTGATGTTTCCAATTCTAGAAGATCTCTTAGGTCTTCCTTATATACTTCGATATAAGACACTTTAATACTAAAATCAATGCTAGGGTTCTCAGAGATGTTTTGAAATATTTCTTGGATAGCTCGAGGAATGATACCCTTTTGTCCTTCCACAACTGAAGCTAAAAATTTAAAGAAAGGACATGTGAAAATTAAAATATAAGAAAGGCTAGGGCGCCTGGGTGGCTCAGTGGGTTAAGCCGCTGCCTTCGGCTCAGGTCATGATCTCAGGGTCCTGGGATCGAGTCCCACATCGGGCTCTCTGCTCAGCAGGGAGTCTGCTTCCCTCTCTCTCTCTCTCTCTGCCTGCCTCTCCATCTACTTGTGATTTCTCTCTGTAAAATAAATAAATAAAATCTTTAAAAAAAAAAAAGGCTAAAACCCTACATTTACAACATATTTTTATATAACTATATTATAAATTTTTAAAACCATAACTTCAAAATTCATGTGTAAAAGTTTCCACAATTTTTTAAGCAGTTTTAAAAATTTTAAATAAGCAGAAAAATAAATTGAGACTTAAGGTTAAATATGTTAAGCCAATTTAGAAACCTACCCACCATTTGTAGCATCGTTCCATGGGAAATACATTCCAAGATACAAAAAGCTGGCTTTCAAATGAACCTTAAAAACAGCTTCCAGGTTGAAAATTACCAATGTTTAGATCTTGGGCAGCATCCTGAAAATCTGAACCTCTCTATTAACTTGGACTGCCTTTCACCTAATTTAAGATGCAAGACTGCCATCATGTGGCAAGTAAAGGAAGCTACAGGTTTTTCTAATACAAAGGAAAAAATGAAGATTGAAGATTCTTTCCTTTTTTAAAAGATTTATTTTACTTATTTTAGAGACAGTGTGTGTCATACACAAACACTGAATCATAGAACACTACATCAAAAACTAATGATGTACTGTATGGTGACTAACATGTCATAAAAAAGAATAAATAAAATGGAATCATACCCCCAAAAAATTGTTTTAAAGAGAATCCGTGTGTATGTGCAAGTGGGGAGAGACTCCCACCTGAGTGTGGATCCAAGAGGATCCCAGGACCCTGAGATCATGATCTGAGCAGAAATCAAGAGTTGGTCACTTCACCCACTGAGCCCCCCAGGCAACCCTAAAGATCCCTTTTTGAGAGTTTCCAAGAACTAGCCAACAGCATTATGTATAAATTACAGTGCAAAACATGTTTTGTAGATTAGCCAGAATGTAAGGCTGATTTGAAATAGCTCATTCATTCCCTATGTCAACAGATAACAAAGCACAGTAATTTAAAAAAACTTACCAGAATGCTGATTTTCAAATAATATAATAAAGTTTCAATATGTATTTCAGTAAGCTAAATATCACACTTTTCAATGTTATACTTACATTCCTGAGACAAACTGTTTCAAGAGAGAGAACTTGTAAAGTTTCATATCTCAACAGCCATTATTTAGCTATTATGTTATTTATAGAACACACAAGTGTTTCTAGAGAATGTATGCCTGGTACAAGTCAGTAAATCCAAGGTTCTGAGAAGTAGGAAAATGAATATTAATAAATAAGCACCATATTGAAAAATAAGAGATTATTATTCTGCCACAGTGCCTAGCATGGTACCCCAGACACACTACAAATGCTTGACAAATTATTTATTGGAGAAAAAAAACCAGAATTATTAAAAAATCAAACAGCAGATGATTGATCAAGAACTGGGAGTCCTTAAAAGCCTGGGAAATTAAAAAATGCTTAACGATTTCACCAATATACCAAGAAATGTAACTTCAAACAACAAAGTATAATTTTTCACCTATCAGATGACCAAAAAAATATTTTGGATTTATAATATCCAATAAGTGACAAGGATACAAGCAAATGGCTTTCATATATTGGTGGTAGGAATTACAGGAATTTGGAAGCTGATTTGTCAGTATCTATTTCCCTTTAAATGTGCATTCACTTTAACTAAAAAAATCCACTTCTTTTATCTGTTTTATACAAATACTAACACATGGTGCAAAGTTAAATATACAAAGATATATACTGCAACTTTTTTATGATAGTATAAATCATAAATAACCTAAATAAATGTCTATTAATACTGGAATGGAGGAACTATGGTCCATTCAAAGTATGGAATATTATATAGTCCAAAAAATGAGATGAAATTCTATGACCTATACAGGAAGTAATGGAATATTTTATATTGTCAAATGCAAAAATAAAGTTATAGAATCAGAGGTATAATAATTCATTAAACAAATAAAACAAGAAAAAAAAACTACATGTGTATTTCTAAAATGCCTAGAAAAACATCTAGAGAGAGACCCATATAAAATTTCTAATGGAAAGGGAGAAATAAGAAACAATACCACAGATAGACAAACAAACATAACAGAATACTATGAAAACCTGTATGACAACAAACTGGACAACTTAGAAGGAATGGATAAATTCCTAGAAACATATAACCTACCAAAACCAAAACAGGAAGCAATAGAAAATTTGAACAGACCAATCACTAGCAATGAAATTGAATCAGTAAGCCAAAAACTCACAAAAAACAAAAATGCAGGACTAAACGGCTTCACAGAAGAATTCGACCAAACATTTCAAGAGTTAATACCCATTCTTCTCAGGGCACCTGGGTGGCTCAGTTGGTTAAGCATCTGGCTCTTAATTTCAGCTCAGGTCATGATCTTAGGGTATCAGGCTCTCCACCCAACAGAGTCTGCTTGTCTCCCTCTCTCTCTCGCTCTCATTCTCTCTCTAAAATGAATAAAGAAATCTTCGGAAAAAAGTTAATACCCACTCTTCCCAAACCATTCAAAAAAACCAAAATACAAGAGGAAAGAAAACTTCCAAATTCAAGCTTTAAAGCCAGTATCACCCTGATAGCAAAACCAGATAAAGACACCCCCCAAAAAGAGAACTAAAGGCCAATATCTCTCATGAATATAGATGCAAAAAATCCTCAACAAAAGACTAGTCAATTGAATCCAATGATAAAATTTAAAAAATCATACCACCATCAAGTGGGATTTATCCCACAATCCCAGTGTTCTTTAATATTTGCAAAACTATCAATGTCATACATCATATCAATAACAGAAAGGATAGGGACACCTGAGTGGCTCTGTTGGTTAAGCAACTGCCTTCGGCTCAGCTCATAATTCTAGGGTCCTGGGATCCTGCTTCTCCCTCTGCCTGCCTCTCTCCTTGCTTGTGCTTGCGTGCTCTCTTTCTCTCTGACAAATAAGCAAATAAAATCTTTAAAAAAAAAAAAATAACAGGGGCACCTGGGTGGCTCAGTGGGTTAAGCCACTGCCTTCGGCTCAGGTCATGATCTCAGGATCCTGGGATCGAGCCCCGCTTCGGGGGGTCTCTGCTCCGCAGGGGGCCTGCTTCCCTTCCTTTCTCTCTGCCTGCCTCTCTGCCTACTTGTGATTTCTGTCAAATAAATAAATAAAATCTTTTAAATAAATAAATAACAGTAAGGATAAAACCACAGGCTCATTCAATAAATGCAGAAAAAGCATTTGACAAAGTGTAACATCCATTCATGATTTAAAAAAAAAAAAAAAAAAAACCTTCTGCAAAGTAGGTCCAGAAGGAATATATGTCAACATAATAAAGGCCATCTATGAAAAGCCCACAGCCAACATCATAGTCAACAGTGAAAAACTGAGAGTTTTCCCCCTAGGGTCAGGAATAAAACAAGGATGTCCATTCTCACTACTTTTTTCAACATAGTACTACAAGTCCTAGCCTCAGCAATTAGACAACATAAAGAAAAAAAGGGCATCCAAACTGATAAGGAAAAAGTAAAACTCTCACTATTTGCAGACAACATGATACCATATATAGAAAACCCTAAAGATTGTACAAAAAAATTACTAAAACAGATAAATGAATTCAGTAAAGCCTCAGGATACAAAATCAATGTTCAGAAATCTGTTGCATTCCTATGCACTAATTATGAAGCAGCAGGAAGAAAATTAAATAATCCCATTTAAAAATCCCATTTAAAATCCCACCAAAACCAATAAAATATCTAAGAATAAACTTAACCAAAGAAGGGAAAGACCTATACTCTGAAAATTATAAAACACTGATGAAAGAAACTGAAGATGACACAAAGAAATGGAAAGACACTCCATGCTTATGGACTGAAAGAAGAAATACTGTTAAAATACCCACATTACCAAAAGCAATCTACACATTCAATGCAATACTATCAAAATACCACCAGCATTTTTCACGGAACTAGAAAAAACAATTCTAAAATTTGTATGGAACCACAAAAGACCCTGAAGAGCCAAAGCAGTCTTGAGAAAGAAAAACAAAACTCTAGGGTATCACAATTCCAGTTATATTCAAGTTATATTAAAAAATTTCAGCAATCTGGGGAAAAACTGAGAGCTTTTCCTCTTAGGTAAGGAAGACAGCAGAGCTGTCCACTACCACCAATACTGTCCAACATAGTACTAAAAGTCTTAGCCTCAGGAGTGAGACAACAAAAAGAATTAAAGGCATCTGAATCAGCAAAGAAGTCAAACTCCCACTCTTTGCAAATGATATGACGTTTTACATGGAAAACCGAAAAGACTCCACCCCAAACTGCCAGAACTCATACAGAAATTCAGTGACATGTCAGGATATAAAATCAATGCACCGAAATCAGCTGCATTTCTATACACCAATAACAAGACAGAAGAGAAATTAAGGAGTCAGTTCCATTTACAGTTGCACCCAAAACCGTAAGATACCTAGGAATAAACCTAACCAAAGAGGCAAAGAATCTGTACTCAGAAAACTATAGAGACTCATGAAAGAAATTGAGGAAGACACAAAGAAATGGAAAAAGTTCCAGGCTTATGGATTGGAAGAACAAATATTGTGAAAATGTCTATGCTACCTAAAGCAACCTACACATTTAATACAATCCCTGATCAAAATACCATCAACTTTTTTCACAGAACTAGAACAAATAATCCTAAAATTTATATGGAACCAGAAAAGACCCTGAATAGCCACAGAAATGTTGCAAAAGAAAACCAAAGCTGGTAGCATCACAGTTTCGGACTTCAAGCTCTATTACGAAGCTGTCACCATCAAGACAGTGTGGTACTGGCACAAAAACACACACATAGATCAATGGAACAGAATAAAGAACCCAGAAATGGACCCTCAACTTTATGGTCAACTAATCTTCGACAAAGCAGGAAAGAATATCTGATGGAAAAAAGACAGTCTCTTCGGGAAGCCTGGGTGGCCCAGTGGGTTAAGTCTCTGCCTTCCACTCAGGTCATGATCTCAGGTTCCTGGGATCGAGACCCACATCAGGCTCTCTGCTCAGCAGGAAGACTGTTTCCCCCCACCTCCCTGTCTGCCTCTCTGTCTACTTGTGATCTCTGTCAAATGAATAAATAAAATCTTAAAAAACAAACAAACAAAAAAAAACAGTGTCTTCAACAACAAACACTGTTGGGAAAACTGGATAATCACATGCAGAAGAACAAAACTGGATCACTTCCTTACACCATACAGAAAAATGACTCAAAATGGATGAAAGACCTGAATGTGAGAGAGGAATCGATCAAAATCCTAGAGGAGAACACAGGCGTCAACCTCTTTGACCTTAGTCAGAGCAGCTTCTTACTAGACATGTTTCCAAAGGCAAGGGAAACAAAGGCAAAAATGATCTATTGGAACTTCATCAAGATCAAAAGCTTTTGGGGAGAGGGGGAAGAAAGATAAAAAGTTTTTGCACAGCAAAGGAAAACAGTCAACAAAACCAAAAAACAACTGACAGAATGGGAAAAGATATTTGCAAATGACATATCAGATAAAGGGCTAGTATCCAAAATCTATAAAGAACTTAACAGGGTGCCTGGGTGGCTCAGTTGGTTAAGCGACTGCCTTCGGCTCAGGTCATGATCCTGGAGTCCTGGGATTGAGTTCCATATCCGGATCTTCGCTCAGCAGGGAGTCTGCTTCTCCAGACTCTGACCTCTCTCCTCTCATGCTTTCTCTTATTCTCTCTCTCTCTCTCAAATAAATAAAACCTTATAAAAAAGAAAAGAACTTCCCAAACGCAATACCCAAAGAATAAATAACCCAATCAAAAAATAGGCAGAAGCGGGGCGCCTGGGTGGCTCAGTGGGTTAAGCCGCTGCCTTCGGCTCAGGTCATGAGCTCAGAGTCCTGGGATCGAGCCCCGCATCGGGCTCTCTGCCTGCCTCTCTGCCTGCTTGTGATCTCTGTCAAATAAATAAATAAAATCTTTAAAAAAAAAAAATAGGCAGAAGAACATGAACAGACATTTCTCCAAAGAAGGTATCCAGGTGGCCAACAGACCCATGAAAAGATGCTCAACATCACTCAGCATCAGGGAAATACAAATCAAAGCCACAATGAGATGATATCCCCTTACACTAATGGCTAAAATTAACAAGTCAGGAAAGGACAGATGCTGGCTAGGATGTGGAGAAAGGGGAACCCTCCTACACTGTTGGTGGGAATGCAAGCTGGTGCAGCCACTCTGGAAAACAGTATGGCGGTTCCTCCAAAGCTGGGAATTTACCCCAAAGATACAAATATAGTGATCTGAAGGCTCACCTGCACCCCAATATTTATAGCAGCAATGTCCACAAGAGCCAAACTTTGGGAAAACCCCAGATGTCCACCAACAGATGGATGGATCAAGAAGACATGATATATATATATATATATATATATATATATATATATATTGCAGCCTTCAAAAAATGAAATCTTGCCATTTAAGAAACGGGGCAGAGGATCATACAGGAAGAGAGGAAAAAACAAAACAAGATGAAACCAGAGAGGGAGACAAACCATAGGACTCTTAATTATAGGAAACAAACTGAGGGTTGCTGGAGGGGTGGGGGTGGAGGGCTGGGATGATGGGGTGATGGACATTGGGGAGGGTACGTGTTGTAATGAGCACTGGGTATAAGACTGATGAATCACAGACCTGTACCCCAGAAACAAATAATACATCATATGTTAATTAATTGAATTTAAATGTAAAAAAACTGCAGTAATCAAAACAGTATGGCACTGGCATAAAAACAGACACAGACACAGACACACAAATAGAACAGAACAGAAAACCCAGAAATAAACCCATAATTATATGGTCAATTAATCTTAGACAAAGGAAGAATGATTATACAATATGAAAAAGACAATCTCTTCAACAAATGGCGTTGGGAAAATCAGACAGCTGCATGCAAAAGAATGAAACCGGAACACCCTCTTCTACAATACACAAAAATAAATTAAAAATGGATTGAAGACCTAAATGTGAGACCTGAAATCATAAAAACCCTTGAAAAGAGCACAGGCAATAATCTCTCTGACATCAGCTGTAGCAACATTTTTTAGATATGTCTCCTGAGGCTAAGGAAACAAAAGCCAAAGTAATAAAAAGCTTCTGCACAGCTGAGGAAATAATCAACAAAACTAAAAGGCAGCCTACTGAATAGGAAAAACTATTTGCAAATAACACCAATAAAGGGTTAGTATCCAAAATATATAAAGAACTGATACAACTCAACACCCAAAGACAAATAATCCAATCCAGAAATGGGCAGAAGACATGAACAGACATTTCTCCAAAGGAGATATTCAGGTGGCCAACAGACCCAAGAAAAGATGCTCAACGTCTTCATCATGGAAAACCAAATCAAGACTACAATGAGATACCACCTCACACCTGTCAGAATGGCTAACATCAACAACACAAAAAACAGCAGGTATTGGCAAAGATATGGAGAAAAAGGAACCTTCTTGCACTATTGGTGGGAATGCATACGGTGTAGGCACGAAGGAAGAATATGGAGGTTCTTCAAAACTTTAAAAAGAGAACTACCCTCTGATCTAGTAATTGCACTACTGGATATTTACCCAAACTATGAGAGCAACCGAAGTGTCCATCAATAGATAAATGGATAAAGAAGATGTAGCGCGCACACACACACACACACACACACACACGACAGAATTATTCAGCCATAAAAAAGAATGAAATCTTTCCATTTGCAAAGACACGGACAGAGCTACAGAATATAATGCTGAGCAGGATAAGTCAGTCATAGAATGGCAGATACCATATGATTTCACTCATATGCAGAATTTAAGGAACAAAACAAACAAGCAAAGGAGAAAAAGAAAGAAAGAGACAAATGAAACAGGCTCTTAACTAAGGAGAATAAATGGATGGTTAATGGATGGAAGGTGAATGCGGTAATGGGGAAATAGGGGATGGGGATTAAAGAGCAAAGTTATCATGATGAAAAAATATAAAATGATTATTTATTTATTTATTTATTTGACAGACAGAGATCACAAGTAGGCAGAGAGGCAGGCAGAGAGAGAGAGAGAGGGAGGGAAGCAGGCCTCCCGCGGAGCAGGGAGCCCGACGCGGGGCTCAATCCCAGGACCCTGAGATCATGACCCGAGCCGAAGGCAGCAGCCCAAACCACTGAACCACCCAGGCGCCCCATAAAATGATTTTTTAAAAAAGAATAAAAAGCTAGAGGAAAAAAGTAAAAAATTGCTTCTCATGGTGTTCTCAAGTATAAAGTATTTTAGAGCAGTTAAAATATTCTAGGATAATAGGTAAACAATAACTTTTTCCCTTAAGGTATTAAAATTGTATGTATGGTTTCTTAATAAAAGCAATATAGCTATAATTAAGTAACCGAGCTCTAAGCATTTTATAACTCTCACTAGTAAAAGAACATACTGAGTCTTAAGGATCATAAAACATTTTTCCATTAAAAAAAGAAGCTATGGGGGCGCCTGGGTGGCTCAGTGGGTTAAGCCACTGCCTTCGGCTCGGGTCATGATCTCGGGGTCCTGGGATGGAGTCCCGCATGGGGCTCTCTGCTCAGCAGGGGGCCTGCTTCCCTTCCTCTCTCTCTGCCTGCTTCTCTGCCTGCTTGTGATCTTTCTCTGTCAAATAAATAAATAAAATCTTTTAAAAAAAATTAATTAATTAAAAAAAAAAAGAAGCTATGGGCGCCTGGGTGGCTCAGTGGGTTAAGCCACTGCCTTCGGCTCAGGTCATGATCTCAGGGTCCTGGGATCGAGTCCCGCATCGGGCTCTCTGCTCAGCAGAGAGCCTGCTTCCCTCTCTCTCTCTCTGGCTGCCTCTCCGTCTACTTGTGATTTCTCTCTGTCAAATTAATAAATAAAATCTTTAAAAAAAAAAAAAAAGAAGCTATGATCCTAAAAAAGAAAACACAACTTCTAGTAGAAAAATTGAATTTTTATTTTGAGACCCTAAAATAATCTAGTATCTTTAATATCCCAAATCCTTCATAACGCTGATTCTAAAAAATGGTCGTGAGGGGCATGGGGGATATTGGGTACTTATGGACCTTCCATTTAGTCTTTGCAATCAGGGCCTCCTCAAACCACACAGCCAGCCTCCAACTCTCCCATCCAATCCCTACATGCAATGAGAAATGTTTCTGAAAATCACATATTCCATATTTGAAGAGCATGAAAGTAGAAAATACATTGAGAGTCATTACACATATACAGAATACTAGCAATAATGTTAGATAATAATACATATATATGTATAATACTCAGAAGTTTGTCTTTAGTAGAAAAATACCAATACAGTAAGCAACCTCAACAGAGGACCGAGCTTTCAATCCCAGCTGTCACTAGCCCTCTAACTGAATAAGTCCTTCACTGATCACGCCATAGCCGGAGCTCCACAGTTATAAACAAAGAAAAATGATTCTCAAGTTTCCTTCCAGCTCTACAGGAAATCCTAAGCAGGAGAAACTATAGCCTAAAATATTTAGTATTTAAAATAGAAATCCAGGGGTGCCGGGGTGGCTCATTCGGTGGTGCGTCTGCCTTCAGCTCAGGTCACGATCCCAGGGTTCTGGGATGGAGCTCCACGTTGGGCTCCCTGCTCAGCAGGGAGTCTGCTTCTCCCTCTGCCCCTCACCCGACCTGTGCTTCTCTCTCTCAAATAAATAAAATCTTTAAAAATAAATAGAAATCTGTATTTACACGTGAGGTGATGGATGTGTTAACTAGATTGGAGGAATCCTTTGACAACATATACATTCATCAAATCATGACGATGTACACTTTAAATATTGTACCATTTTATTTACCAATTGTACCTCGATAAAGCGGAAAAAGCAAAATAAAAATTTGACTTAAAAATGGGGAAAAAAGGGCGCCTGGGTGGCTCAGTGGGTTAAGCCTCTGCCTTTGGCTCAGGTCATGATCTTAGGGTCCTGGGATCGAGCCCCATATCGGGTTCTCTGCTCGGCGGGGAGCCTGCTTTCCTCCCTCTCTCTCTGCCTGCCTCTCTGCCTACTTGTGATCTCTGTCAAATAAATAAATAAAATCTTAAAAAAAAAAAATGGGGAAGAAAGACCCTTAAACCACATAATAAATTCTTCTTATTGAATAAATTCTTGGAAGTTCTGGTTGCAGGACTCTTGATATTTACACGTGGACTATGTTAAAAGATCAAAATCTGGTCATGTTAACTCATTTATTTCTACTTTACAAAGGGCTGTCAGAGGCAGGGAGTGGGGGAAATGGGTGAAGGTAGTCAAAACATAAAAACAGTTATAAGTACGCTCTGAGGATGTAATGTACAGCATGGTGACTGTAGTTACTAATACTGTATTGTGTACTTGAAAGCTGTTAAAAGATTAGATCTTAAAAGTTCTTGGGCACCTGGGTGGCTCAGCCGGTTAAGCATCCGCGGACATGATTGTAGGGTCCAGGGATCAGGCCCTTGCATCAAGCTCCCTGCTTGGTGGGAACCCTATTTCTCCCTCTGCCCTTCACCCTGCTTGTGCTCTCTCTCCCCCAAATAAATAATAAATAAATCTTTTTTAGAAGTTCTTATCACAAGAAAAGATTTGTAACTGTGATGTGACTGGTATTAACTAAACCTACTGTGGTAATCATTTTGTAATATCTACGTATACCAAATCATTATATGTACACCTTGGACTAATACAAAGTCGCACGTCAACTGTATCTCAATAAAACTGGGGGAAAAATGGCAAAGGGCTGAACAACAAACACTGTATTAAACTTGTTTCCTTAATCAAATATAATCACAAATTAAATTGTTGAATGAAACTTCAACATTTAAAAATACATCTTTCAAAGATGATGATCTTATACTTGATTCAAAGATTATACAGGATATATACAGGATATAATATAGGATTATATATTATTCCATTCAATTAATATGCTGAGCACCTTCTATGTTTCAAATAGTCATATTTTAGGTTTGTTCCAGCATCTCAAACAAAAGTCAAAGAATATGAGAATCTTACCAACATGGCCTCCTCCAATGGTGTAGGTCTTCCCAGATCCAGTTTGTCCATAGGCAAAAACAGTTGCATTATAGCCCTCAATGAGAGACAATACTAGTGGCTTTATACATGTATTATAAACTTCATCTTGAGTGGAATTTTTGCCAAAAACAAAATCAAAAGTAAAGACTCTATCTCTCCCAATGATAATTTGCTGGGTGTTTGGAATAACTCTCACACAAGCTTGATGATTATGAAGAACTTCTTTGCACAGCAGAGGTCGGATTCTTACAGCAACTTTTACTGGTATTTCTTCCATAGCAGCTTAGATTTTACTAAATAACTTTCTACTTAATATTCAGTATCTACTGTGAGAATTATCCATTTTATGTAAGATCTGGACTCCTGTGTATCAAAATAAAAACAAAATTCAATTATGGACTTCTCTATCCTAATAAACTAACCATCTTCCAAAACAAAGTCAATTAAAGCACGTTTTATTCCAATATGAGGTAATTAAAACAAGTAAACATGTCTTAACAAAAATATACCTATAATTCACAGATGAAATGATATGAAATGTCTGGATTTGCTGCAAAACAGTCTAAAGGGTAAGGTCCATGAGTTGGTAAATGATGAAGCATGGGATTCCATCATGCCATTCTTTCTGTAGCAGTAATATGTTTCCCAGTTCACTAATCTAAATATTGAATAACCAGGGACTTAAAAAAATTAAGGCAACGGGACGCCTGGGTGGCTCAGTTGGTTAAGCAGCTGCCTTCGGCTCAGGTCATGATCCCAGCGTCCTGGGATCGAGACCCACATCGGGCTCCTTGCTCCGCAGGGAGCCTGCTTCTCCCTCTGACTCTGCCTGCCACTCTGCCTGTGCTTGCTCTTGCTCTCTCTCTCTGACAAATAAATAAATAAAATCTTTAAAAAAAAAAAATTAAGGCAAGGAAATTACTGAGTAACTGTACACTTGCGTTGAAAGCAAACCCTTTATTAGATTTTACAGCTATATCTCTTTGCCACAAATATTAGAAATAAATCCAGGAAAATAGTTTTAAGAGTTTCTATAATATAACTTTAAATAATTTCTTTTCAAAAATAATCAAAACTAACTGAAAAATGGCTTTTCCACTCCTACTTATGTTGCACTCGTTTCTGAAAATCGCTGGTAGAATTAATACATTAAAAATTAAATTGGTTAAAAAAAAAAATTAAATTGGTGTCAGGGCGCCTGGGTGGCTCAATCGTTGAGCATCTGCCTTCAGTTCAGATCATGATCCCAGTGTCCTGGGACTGAGTCCCACATGGGCTCCCTGCTCAGCCGGGAGTCTGCTTCTCCCTCTTCGGCTCCCCAGTGTTTGTATTCCCTCTCTCACTATCTCTCTCTGTCACAAATAAATAAAATCTTTAAAAAAATTAAATTGGTGTCAATACTTACAATGAACCTGTAAAATAAATTAAGAAAACAATTCCATTATAGTAGCATCAGAAAGGATAAAATACTTAGAAAGAAATTAAATAAAAGACATATAAAACATACTCTGAAGACTATAAAATATTGTTAAAGAAAGTAAAGATCTAAATACATGGAGAAACACCTCATGTTTATGGGTTGAAAGACTTAACACTGTTAAGATCACAATATTCCATGGGGCACCTGGGTGGCTCAGTGGGTTAAGCCTCTGCCTTTGGCTCAGATCATGATGTCAGGGCCCTGCGGATAGAGCCCTCCATCGGGCTCTCTGCTCAGCGGGGAGTCTGTTTCCCTCTCTCTCTGCCTGTCTCTCTGCCTACTTGTGATCTCTGTCAAATAAATAAAATCTTTTTTTAAAAAATCATAAAAAAAGATCACGATATTCCCCAAATTTATTTACAGATTCAATGCAACCCCTATCAAAATCCCAGCCGAATTCTTCACAGAAATTGACAAGCTGATCTTAAAATTCTTTTTTTTAAAGATTTTATTTATTGACTGATCCTAAAATTTGTGTGGAAATTCAAGGGACACAGAAGAGCTAAAATAATATTGAAAAAGAACAAAGTCAGAGGACACACTTCCCCAGTTCCAAAACTAAACAACAGAAATCAAGACAGTGTGGTACTGGTATAAGACAAACTTAAAGATCAATGGAAAAGAACTGAGAATCCAGAAATAAATCCTCATACTTTTTTGAAAGATTTTATTTATTTGTCAGAGAGAGAGAGAAAAGGAGAGATTACAAGCAGGGGGAGTGGCAGGCAGAGGGAGAAGCAGACTCCCTGTCAAGCAAGAAGCCCGATGCAGGACTGTGACCTGAGCCGAAAGCAGATGCTTAACCAAATAAACCACCCAGGTGTCCCAATAAATCCTCATATATTTATGGGCAAATGATTCTTGACAAGAGTGCCAAGACAATTCAATGGGGAAAGAACAGACTCTTCAACAAATGGTTAACACAACTGGATATCCACATGCATAAGAATGAAATTGGACTCCTGCTTCACATCATATACAAAAGTTGATTCAAAATCGTTCGCCTAACCATAAAAGCTAAAACTCATAATATTCTTAGAAGAAAATATAGGGGTAACTCTTGATAACCTTGGGTTTGGCAATGGTTTCTCAAGTAAAACACCAAAAGCAAAAGCAATAAGCTTTACAAAGATGAACAGATGAAATGGATTTAATCAAATTTAAAAGTTTTGTTCCTCAAAGATATGAAAAATGGCTAATAAGCACAGTCAAAGATACTCAACATCATCAGCCAGCAGGGAAATAGAATCAAACCTACAATGAGGTATCACTTCACACCTGTCAGAATGGCTAGAATCAAAAAGACAAGAAATAGCAAAGAAGACATCCAGATGGCCAACAGACACATGAAAAAGTGCTCCACATCACTCGGCATCAGGGAAATACAAATCAAAACCACACACCAGTCAGAATGGCTAAAATTAACAAGTCAGGAAATGACAGATGTTGGCAAGGATGTGGAGAAAGGGGAACCCTCCTACAATGTTGGTGGGAATGCAAGCTGGTGCAGCCTCTGGAAAACAGCATGGAGGTTCCTCAAAAAGTTGAAAATAGAGCTACCCTATGACCTAGCAATTGCACCAATGGGTATTTACCCTAAAGATACAAACATAGTGATCTGAAGGGGCACATGCACCCAAATGTTTATAGCAGCAATGTCCACAATAGCCAAACTATGGAAAGAACCTAGATGTCCATCAACAGATGAATGGATAAAGAAGATGTGGTATATATACAGAATGGAATACTATGCAGCCATCAAAAGAAAGGAAATCTTGCCATTTGTGACGATGTGGATGGAACTAGAGGGTATCATGCTTAGTGACATAAGTCAATCAGAGAAAGACAACTATCATATGCTCTCCCTGATATGAGGAAATGGAGTTGCAATTTGGGGGATTTGGGGGGTAGGAAAAGAATAAATGACACAAGATGGGATCAGGAGGAAGACAAACCATAAGAGACTCTTAATCTCACAAAACAAACTGAGGGCTGCTGGGGGGAGGGGGGTTGGGTGAAGGGGGGTAGGGTTATGGACACTGGGGAGGGTATGTGCTATGGTGAGTGCTGTGAAGTGTGTAAACCTGGCGATTCACAGACCTGTACCCCTGGGGCTAATAATACATTATATGTTTATAAAAAATTTTTAAAAATTATAAAAAAAAAAAGACAAGAAATAACAAGTGTTTGCAAGAATGGAGAAAAAGGAACCCTCAACCATGATCGGTGGGAATGTGAACTAGTGCAGCCACTCTGGAAAACGGTATGGAGCTTCCTCAAAACATTAAAAACAGAACTAATCTATGATTCTCTGATTGTACTACTGGGTATTTTACCAACGAATACAAAAACACTAATTCAAAAAGATGTATGTACCACTATGTTTACTATCATTATTTACAAGAGCCTAGATATGGAGGCAACCCAAGCATCCATCAATAAGTGAATGGATAAAGAAGATGTGGTGTATATATATGCAATGGAATATTACTCAGCCATAAAAATGAATGAAATCTTGCCATTTGCAAAACATGGATGGACCTAGAGGGTATTATGCTAAGTGAAACAAGTCAGACAGAGAGAGACAAATACCATATAATTTTTTCCTTTCTGTTTAATATTTATGTATTTATTTTTAAGTAATCTCTGCACCCAATGTGGGGCTCAAATCTCACATATGAGACTAAGGATTATATACTCAATGGACTGAGCCAGCCAGGTGTGCCCCATATAACTTCCCTTATATGTGGAATCTACAAAACAAAACAAACTAATAAAAAGCAGAATCAGACACATAAATACAGAGATCTGATGGTGGCCAGACGGTAGCAGGTTGGAGAAATGGGCAAGATGGGTGAAGGAGAGTGGGAATACAGCCTTCCAGTTATGAAATGAATGAGTCAAGGGATAAAAATTATAGCATAGAGTCAATGGTATTGTAATAGCACTGAATGGTGACAGATGATAGCTGCATTGTGGTGAGCATAGTATACCACATACACTTGTCTGTACACCAGAAACTAACAGAACGGTGTTATGTCTAATGCACTTCAATTTTTTAAAAAATGGATATTAATGTATCAAAAAATTTTTGAACAGATCAAAATACATGTTGGTGAGGGGCACCTGGGTGGCTCAACTGCTTGGGCATCTGCGTTCAGTTTAGGTCACAATCCTGGAGTCCCAGGATCCAGCCCCTCATAGGCCTCCCTGCTCAGCAGGGAGCCTGCTTCTCCCTCTCCCTGTTCCTCCCTCATGCTTGTGCTCTCCCTCTCCCACACTCTTTCAAATAAATAAATAAATAAATTTTTTAAAAATATTTTATTTATTTATTTGACAGAGAGAGATCACAAGTAGACAGAGAGGCAGACAGAGAGAGAGAGGGAAGCAGGCTCCCCGCTGAGCAGAGAGCCCGATGCGGGGCTTGATCCCAGGTCCCTGAGATCATGACCTGAGCTGAAGGCAGCGGCTTAACCCACTGAGCCACCCAGGGGCCCCAAATAATTAATTTTTAAAAAGATTTTATTTATTTATTTGACAGAGAGAGAGCACAAACAGAGGAAATGGCAGGCAGAGGGAGAGGAAGAAGCAGGCTCCTGTTGAGCAGAGAGCCTGATGTGGGATTTGATCCCAGGATCCTGGAACCATGACCTGAGCTGAAGGCAGAGGCTTTAACCCTCTGAGCCACCCAGGCACCGCCAAAAATAATTTTTTTTTAAATGACAAAAACAAGTGTCAGTGAGAACATACAGAATATGGAAGGAACCTTCACATACTCCAGAGGGAAACATAAAATGATGCACTCAACTTTGGAAAAGAGTCTGGCAGTTCCTCAGAAAGTTAAAACATACTTATCATTTGACCCAACAACTCTCATTAAGTAACCTAGTAGACTACTAGTAGTAGACTATTAACTAGTAGCAGACTATTAACCTAGTAGACTATTAATAGACTAAAATGACATCTTCAGCTCTACTTGCTATGGAAATGTTAATAAAGACATATTTAATATTCACTAGCCTTTAAAAAACTCTGCAGCAGTACTGTGCATTATAATTCTGTGAGTGGATAGTCTGAAAAGGATCACAATAACAAATACATCACTCTACTAAAAGCCCACTGAGAGTAAAAAAATATCAGCTCCCTTGGGCTGCAAAACCCCAAAAGAGGTATTTAATGGCCACAATAAAAAGATGTACCTACCTTGGCAGTTTTTAACCATTCTAGTTAAAATCAGTTGTGAAAAAATACTCATATGTACAATATATCTTTTCTTGGATCCTAAAGGACTCCATGATTACTTGGTACTGGAAAACTTTCCAAATAAACCATAAGGATGCTGTATGAGATGTTTCTTCCAAATGTCTCTAAATATCTACATTTGAAGTTTTTATTATATAGATTTTTTTTAAATTTATACCATCACATTAAAACAGAAGTCATGGTCTGTGTTAAGCCAAACCTAAGTATTTCCAAAAAAACTGCTAATAAAAGGTGCAGTGTAATTGGGATATTTTCACTGTCTAGGTTTTTACAATGGGAAAGTTTTGCTACAAGAAGAAAAGAAATTCTATCTCTTTATTTTAATAAATAAGGGCCCTAAATCTATGGCTTGCCAAAGATTAATATCCAAGAATTTAAGTATTAAAAAATTCAGTACTTAAATCAGCACTTAAAGTTTAGATTCTGATCAATTGCAGTCATCAGAACCATATGTATCATGTCACTAATAGATGTAATGAAAGGTGAAATCTGATTGGCTAGTGATATTTAGGCATACTCCATGGAGTTTTGAAATCAGAGAAAGGCAAGAGAATCTTTGATCACTGACGCCATGTCACTGACTAAAAAGAAGTGTCTCCAAATACTGTTGCCATCCAGTGCCCGTGGTTTTTCAGAAGTAGTGGTTGTCTAAATATTTTGGTTTGCTAATATTTCCGTAAGAAACATCCCAGCAAATGAACAATAAATCACAAGTATCTCAGAAAAGGTCCCAAATGCATAATAACTAAGAGAATAGAGAAAGTAAAGTAGAAAAACAAAGATCTGCAAACTTGGAGGGAGCGAGGGTGTTATTTAAAAGGTGTTTCAAATAAAGAACTTGGGCACTGTTCTTTCTCAACGAAACCTGCCTCTGAGGGAGGAGGCTTTGAGACTCCTACAGCGCTCGAGTTGCACCCAAGTTTCAACATCCGCCGGGCGACAAAACGAAACGCCCACGAGGATGGGCCTTCCCATCCCCTTCGGCTCCCGCAGCTGCAAGCACCAGAGCCAGAAACAGGATCTGACTTAGTGGGGTTCCGTCTGGCGTTCCCGCGCGTCCCTAATTCCCCGGCCCTTCTACCTCCAGGGGGACCCCACTTCCCCCCGGCCGTTCGGCGGAGTTCCCAGCACCGACCCCAGCCCCCTCCGGCGCCGTCCTCGGCTTTGCAGGCGCCCCAACCGCCCTCCACCCGCGAGCCATCTCGCAGCGGCCCCCGAACCCCTCACCCCTAGGAGGCGCCCCCTCCCCTCAACAGCGAGCCGGAGCGCGGGCGCCACACCGCACCCGGCCCCGCCAGGCCGGCCCTCCATTCACTGACCAGCTCGAGAAAGCCCCGGTCTCCGGCGGCGAGCACAGCGCAGGACTACCCAGCTTCGCTCCTCCAGGCCGCCGCCGCCCCCACCGCCGCTCCGGCCTTTTGTTGTCGCGGGTTCTCCGGGCAACCGGCGAAGCCAGTCCGGGACGCGCCCCCTCCTGGCCGGGCGCTCTGCCGCGCCCCAGACCCCGCCCCCGACCAGGCCCGTCCCGGCAAGCCCCGCCCCACGAGCCCCGCCCCATGGACGGAGGCCCGCTCCCGGCGTGGCTACGGAGCCAGCTCTCCCGGACCTCTCAGAAGGCTGAACCAGAGTAACTAACCGGTGTGCAAAATGAATGTGAGAAAGACTCACGTTGTTTCAGTATTTAGCTGCCAATTCCATTTCTTTATATTGAAGTAAAGTTCGTATAACATACATCAAACCGTTTTAAGGTGTATATTAGGCATCCACAAAGTTATGCAACCATCACCTCTGCTTCCAAAATATTTTGCCCACCCCGAAAGGAAATTCCCTTGTCGGTGAGCAGTCACTCCCCTTGCCCTCTTCCACAGACCCTGGCAACCACCAGTCTGCTTTCTCTGTATCCATTTACCTATTTGGGGCATTTTGGATTCACCCAGTCATACTGTTTGTGACCTTTTGTGTCTGGCTTCTTTTGCTAAACAGCGTTTTTCTTCGTCCATCCATGTTGTAGCATATATCAGTAATTGCATTCCTTTTTATGCTGAATAATATCCCCTTGTGTGGGCATACCATGTGTTATTTATGAATTCATCATTTGATGGACATGGAGGCCGTTTCCACTTTTTGACTAATGTGAATGATGCTGTTAGGAATTTTCATGTACGAGTATTTGTTTAGTATCTGTTTTCAGTTCTTTTGCTACAGATTTAGGAATGGGATTGCCAGATTATATGGTAATTCTGTGTTTAACTTTTCCAATTTAGTTTGAAATGCCTTAATGCCTTCCATTTTTAATAGTACCATCCAAGCATTTTCTTCCAAGAGATTTTTTTTTCCTTAAAAAAAAAAAAAAGATTTTATTTATTTATTTGACAGAGAGAGATCACAAGTAGGCAGAGCAGCAGGGAGAGAGGAGGGGGATTCCCACTCCCTGCTGAGCAGAATGCCCAATGAGGGGCTGGATTCCAGGACCCTGAGCTCATGACCAGAGCCAAGGCAGAGGCTTAACCCTCGGATCCAGCCAGGCACCCCTCTTTTTTTTTTTTTAAGTAACTTTCAAAAAGCATCTCTTCTCTCATGAAACTTAGAAATGAAGATGGGGGGGAAACTCCTTAGTTATTAACTGAATTACAAGTATCGCCTGCTTTTCAAAGTTCACACTCTGCCTCTTGGTTGAAAGACCTACATTACTTTTTCCTAACTGGAAGAAATCCAAAGAGAATTTTCACTTCTATGATAAAAGTTAAAAGCCCAATTAAGATTCAGTATTTGTTTTGCCTCCAACCCTTACAGAGGCAGTGGGCACATAAGGGGAGGAGAGTGGCCCCAACAACCCCCTTCAGGGAACTAGACTCAGCACCTGGGCTTCAAACCCCCATAGTTTTCAATGTGTCTGTGAATATCTTGATTTATTTTGTGGATAAATAGATACATGGATAAAGAATCACATGCTGGGGGTGCCTAGGTGGCTCAGTTGGTTAAGCAACTGACTTTGTCTTAGGTCGTAATAATCTCAGGGTCCTGGAATTGAGCTCACATGATGCTCCCTGCTCAGCAGGGAGTCTGCTTTTCCCTCTCCTCCCACCCCTCCCCTCTGTCACTCATTCTCTCTCTCAAATAAATAAAATCTTTAAAAAAAAATAAGAATCATGTGCAAGAATGTTTATTATACTATTTATAATAGCAAAAACTTGGAAATGACATAAAAGTTCAATGGAAGGGATTGATAAATTAATGGTACATTTATAAAATAATATTATCAACTCACTGAAACTCATGTTTACAAAAAGTTGGGGGGTGCCTGGGTGGCTCAGTGGATTAAAGCCTCTGCCTTTGGCTCAGGTCATGATCTTAGGGTCCTAGGTTCGAGCCCCATATTGGGCTCTCCGCTCAGCAGGGAGCCTGCTTCCCTTCTTCTCTCTCTCTACTTGCCTCTCTGCCTACTTGTGATCTCTGTCAAATAAATAAAATCTTAAAAAAAAAAAATTGTATAGGAAAATGTTTACAAATAAGGATACAAAATAACATCAAGTTTTTTCACCTGAAGAACCGGAATAAAACTCATCCCTACTTCATAGGGTTGTTGTGAGGTTTGAAAGTAGGAATAATTATTCAAAAATTGTTAGGTAGTTAGAACAACAACAAGTTTTTCAATTTTGTTCAGGGGAGAAATTCACAGAAAAACACAAGATATTAAAAATACTCAACAAAATTCACCAAAATGATAACCATCAGCAATACTGGGTTAAAGGTCATTTTTATGGTTGAATCAATGGTCTTGGTTCCATGGCACAGAAACCAACTCTGGGTTACTTAAGAAAAAACTTGGTTGAGGGGCGCCTGGGTGGCTCAGTGGTTTAAGCCACTGCCTTCAGCTCGGGTCATGATCTCAGGGTGCTGGGATCGAGTCCCGCATCGGGCTCTCTGCTCAGCGGGGAGCCTGCTTCCCTCTGTATCTCTCTGTCTGCCTCTCCATCTACTTGTGATTTCTCTCTGTCAAATAAATAAATAAATAAATGAAATCTTAAAAAAAAAAAAAAAAAAAAACTTGGTTGAAAAGTTTACCATTAGGGGCACCTGGGTGGCTCAGTGGGTTAAACCCTCTGCCTTTGGCTCAGGTCATGATCCCAGAGTCTTGGGATGGAGCCCTGTATCAGGCTCTCTGCTCAGCAGGGAGCCTGTTTCCCCCTCTCTCTGCCTGCCTCTCTGCCTACTTGTGATATCTCTCTCTGTGTCAAATAAATAAATAAAATCTTTTAAAAAAAAAGAAAGAAAGAAAAGTTTACCATTAGTGTGCTTTATATTATAAGTAATAGAAACCTCAAGTTAGATTATCTTGAATAAGAAAATATATTTCATATAAGTTCATGCAGTTCATACAAGTTGAAGTGAAATGTGAAAAAAATTGTCTTAGAATCAATGAAATAGGACAAATTCCCACATATTCATAGGCTTATTTGAGGGGTTCTTTATTCTCTTACATTGACCAATTCTCCAGCATCAGAAGAGACCATGTTTTTTTAACTTATGTTTATGTCCACATTGTTGAGCATAGTCAGTGTTTAATAATAGTAAATATTAAGTTCATTGCCCAGATTCAGCAAGTACTTACAGAACTTAAAAAATTAAAAACAGAAAACAAGTAATTTGCTCAATGCTACATTGTTGGTAAGTGGCAAAGTCAAGACTGCAGTCAATGTGTGTCAGATGACAAAGTCAAGCCTGCCTCCCCCCAAACTGAGCTGAGCTGTGGTTTTCTGCATAATGCCTCACTCTCCCTTGCTCACTCTCAAAGAGTTTATCTGCGCAAATCAGGATCCAAACATGGTCCACATGTAGCATTTGGTTGATATGGCCCTTGATTCTCTCATAATCAGTAACAATTACCTTCTGCCTTTTTCATAATTGTGGTAAAATATACATTACAGGGTGCCTGGGTGGCTCCGTGGGTTAAGCCTCTGCTTTCAGCTCAGGTCCTGATCTCAGGGTCCTGGGATTGAGCCCCATGTCTGGCTCTCTGCTCAGTGGCAAGCGTGCTTCTCCCTTTCTCTCTCTGCCTGCCTCTCTGCCTACTTGTGATCTCTCTCTCTCTCTACCTCTCTGTCAAATAAATAAATAAGATCTTTTAAAAAATACACATTACATGAAATTTTTCATCTTAACCATTTAAGTGTACGGTTCAGTAGTGCTGAGTACATTCATGTTGTTGTGCAACCAATCTCCAGAACTCTATTCCCATTAAACAACAACTCAAGGTTCTCAAGATTCATCCATGTTGTAGCAAGTGTCAGAACATGCTTCCTTTTTAAGGCTGAGTAATAGTCTAGTGTATGGATAGGCCACATTTTGTTTGTCTATCCATCTCCCACTGGACACTTAGGTTGTTCCCAACTTTTGCCTATTGTGAGTAATGTTGCTATGAACAAGAGTGTGTACATATTTTTTCAAGATCCCTCTTTCAAGTTTTTTGGATATATACTCCAAGTGTCATTGTTGCCTCATTTAGTAATCTTATTTTTAATTTTTTGTCGGACTGCCATACTGTTTCCAGAGTGGCTGCGCCCATTTACATTCTGACAAACAGTGAACAAGGGTTCCCTTTGCTACACATCTTTGCCAATTCCCGCCTTTAAAAAACAAACAAACAAACAAAAGGATCTATTTAAGAAACAGTTCTTATTTGTCCTTTAGAACAAATATTCTTGTGGTTTTCTACATAATGCATCGCTCTCCGCTCTCCCTTGCTCACTCTCAAAGAGTTTATCTGCTCAAATAGGATCCAAACATGGTCCACAAAGATGAATGCCACAATTGCATCTTTGTGTTTTCACTTCATTTTACCTTGTTCCTGTATTTCCTACATTTCCTAAAAACTAGTATTTAGATCTAGATTCCTGATTAGATTCAGGTTCAATTTTTCTGGCAAGAATAATTCATACACAGGACTGTGTACTTCCTATTGCAACACACCAGGAGGAACATAGTGTCTGCATATCCCACTTTTAGTGTTGTTAAAATTACAAGTTTAGGGACGCCTGGGTGGCTCAGTTGGTTAAGCAGCTGCCTTCGGCTCAGGTCATGATCCCAGCGTCCTGGGATCGAGTCCCACATCAGGCTCCTTGCTTAGCAGGGAGCCTGCCTCTCCCTCTGCCTCTGTCTGCCTGTGCTCGTGCTCTCTCTCTCTCTAATAAATAAATAAATAAAATCTTAAAAAAAAAATTACGAGTTTAGATGCCTCCAGCGTGATCCATCTCTTTAAAAAAAGTTTCCCATTAACATTTTACCTAATGGATTTAACAGACACTGATGATCATTTTCTGGATGTAGTATTTTATTAGGGCTTCCAAAATGGTAATGTTATAATTCTAATATTCTTTTCTGCATTTATTAGCTGGAATTATTTTATGAAGAAGAGCTTTCCTTCTATCAGGTTATCCTGAAAATAGTAAGGCAGTTAGGAATGACAGGATACATATTTGATTTTTTTCCTTTACCTTTCATTAATTGATCTTGAGAACAATGAATAGTTGATCTCAAGTCAACCAACTGGGTTTCTTTTCTGAAGTGGGGGCAGGGTGATTATGAACTCATAGGTTTTCATATTTTGTACTTGCTGTCCAAAGACCATTTTCACCACTCCTCAAGGTATTTCTAGACTTCTTATTAAACACCATTGGGAGCTATTGTTTCTTTTCATTTTAACTAAGGCTTTGTCGAGGTTATTGAGCCTTAACAATTGAATTTCATTTCCCCATAACCAAAGAATACTAACTAATTCATCTGCCAACCAATCCTCAGTCTGTCCTGAGAATATTAAAATCAGAATAGCGAAGGAAGGGAGTTTCCCACCTCCAGAGAGGAAATTGGACTAGTTCTTTCCTTGGATCCATTCAGAATGCAGCCCTACCCTTTTCCTAGCTCTTCCTCAGCAGTTCCCAACTTGAAATGATCTTCATCTGCCAAAGAATTCTGAACAAACAACAGTTTAGAAAGCAAGGTTTTGAGCTGCCCACCCTTCGTCTTCCTTCCTATAAGCAGACCTCCTCTCTTATTTCTTCAGGAACTGCACGGTTCCACCCGCTAGGCCAGCCAATCAACTGGCCTTTGCCCCAGGCCTCAGGAACCTGGACTCAAGCCAGGCTCCTCAGCCAAGCCCTGGATTTTTGCTTGTGCTATTGGCGAAGATTTGCACTCTGTGGTCCAGAAACACTAGCTATTAGAGTGATCTCTTACAACAGAGCAAAAAGAAATACAAGATGTGGTCTTTGTGCATTTTAATTCCTGGACCATAACTGGGCGTGGCGAAGGCCAGCTCTTTCCCTGGACTTACCTGGGTTTTTTTTTTTTTCTTTAATCATTATATTTCCTTTTTCACTAAGCTAGTTTCAGTCTAGTTTCTTTCACTTGAAACTAAAATATACTAAACCCAGTGGGATAAATCAAATCGGAAAGGAAAAGGATAAGAAAGTATGTAGTTTATAGGAAAAACCGAAACAGAGGAATGCCACAATAATGTGTTTCTTCAGACTTCCAATGGCTTGAGTCAGTGAATTTTATACATGAAAGAACTCTTGCAAATGATTTAGTCCCACCATGCATTTATTAATTTTTTATTTTATATTTAATATCCCTGAGTTAGACAAAAGTTATTTTGGCACATTACTTATTCATACCTGTATTAGGATTCTCCAGAGAAACAGTACCAATAGAATATACAGAGATAAAGATAGGCATAGATATATAATCTGTATCATTTATCCATCCATCAATTCATCTAAAGAGAGAAAAAGTGAGATTTATTTTAAGGAATTGGCTGGAAGCTGGCAAGTCCAAAATCTGGTGGGCAAGCTAGCAAACTGGATACTCAATTAAGAACTGATGTTATAGGGGCCCCTGGGTGGCTCAGAGGGGTAAAGCCTCTGCCTTCAGCTCAGGTTGTGATCCCAGGGTGCTGGGATCAAGCCCCGCATTGGGCTCTCTGCTCAGCAGGGACACTGCTTCCTCCTCTCTCTCTGCCTAATAAATAAATAAATAAATAAAATCTCTCTCTCTGTCAAATAAACAAATAAAATCTTAAAAAAAAAAAAAGAATTGATGTTATAGTCTTCAGTTTAAAACAGAGGAAAAAGAAATACAAGATGTCGTCTTTGTGCATTTTAAACCCTGGCCCATAATTGGGTGTGGTGAAGACCAGCTCTTTCCCTGGACTTACCTGGGTTTTGTCTTTGTCTTGTTTTGTTTTTTAATCATTATATTTCTATTTTCACTAAGCTAGTTTCAGTTTGGTTTCTTTCACTTGAAACTAAAATATACTAAACCCAGTGGGATAAATCAAAGCGGAAAGGAAAAGGAAAAGAAGGAATGTGGTTTATAGGAAAAAGAGAAGCTTAGATGAATGCCACAATAATGTGTTTCTTCAGACTTCCAATGGCTTGAGTCAGTGAATTTATTTTTAAGATTTATTTATTTGACAGACAGAGATTATAAGTAGACAAGAGAGGCAGGCAGAGAGAGGGAGGAGGAAGCAGGCTCCTTGCTGAGCAGAGAGCCCGACGCTGGGCTCTATCCCAGGACCCTGAGATCATGACCTGAGCTGAAGGCAGAGGCTTAACCCACTGAGCCACTCAGGCAGCCCGAGTCAGTGAATTTTATGTGTGAAAGGAATCTTGCAAATGCTTTAGTCCCCCCATGCGTTTATTAGTTTTTTATTTTATAGTCAATATTTTTGAGTTAGACAGCTTTTGACTCTTTCTCATGTCTCCCTTGTTCACAAGGCCAAACACAGATCTTTCCCTTTTTGCCTAAACCTAACACAGCCCTGCCTGTCCAATCCCTCATTCTTTGTGTTGTTAATGATTAGCTGGGATTAGAACCCTCTGTCTCCCTGAAATCAGCTAGACAGGGAGATAAGCACTTGCAAATCCTGTTCAATGCAGTGAGCCTTCCAACTGCAAAACACCCCACCTATAAAACCCCACCACCTGTCATGTGTCTACTCCTCCCTAGAAAAGGCTAAGGCAACACCGCCCTACCAAGAGACTCCATTCTTTGGATCTGGGGTGTTTTTCATGGTACAATATGCTGAACAAGATAACCTCCTTACTTGAGCAGGTTTTGTCTTGACAGTGATATCCACTGAACAGCTAAGAGTCAAAAACCAAATTAAAAAAAAAAAAAGGAAACAGTTATCTAAGTACACTGAGAGAGACAGGTCACAGACTCACAAGGAAAAAGAAGGTGAAGTTGCCTCAAGGCTGCAGGGGTTCATTCAACCTTTACCTCCTCAACCAGATTATTAAACCATGACCCATTGAGCTTCAGGGGAGGGAGGGCGGTGAAGGACCTCAATAAATGAGTTCCTAATTATATCAAATGATATCTATTCCTTTCTTTAGTGCTAGGCAGGGGGAAGTTAGAGGTTGTGAAAGGAACAAACGCAACCTGTGGGAAAGCTGTCCACACAGACACACACACCCCTACACACACACACACACACACACACACACACACAGCACTGCGTGGTAGGCTTCTGCTGAAGAGAGTCTCACAGAACACCAATATCAAGACCACGATAAAGTGAGTTGAAGTAAGGCTGCTTGTTGTCCAGGCACAGACAAAAACAAGGCCATTGTGCCGCACACACAGTATCAAACATCCTTCTATCTTGGCTAAACTGGGTGGCAACTGCTGAAGGGCTTCCACTTCATCCTTACTCTAAACCACCCTCTTCATAGCCAAAGGTCCAACTGCCCCTGTCTTCTGACGGCATCCAATATAGAGAGAGCTGCATCTTTAAACTCTCCCCGAAACCGTCCTCTTACTGAGCGACCTCATACACACACACACAAGTCATTAGCCCAACCTGTTTGCTTCCGTTGGAGGGAACTGACTTGGTCCCATGGCCACCTTACTTGGGTTTATAGAGAGACAAATCATCAGGGAGCTGCTGAAGAACTTGGGAAGTATGGAAAAAAAAAAAAAAAAAAAAGCCAAAAAGTTTTTGAACTCGTTACAGAGCAAAAGCTTTATTAAAGGAAATTGAGTCACAAAGAAATAAGAACAAATGTTGCATGATTTCTTTTTTCTTAGTGCCAGAAGTTCTTGGTCACGTGGCTACAAAGAATGAAGAGGTAGACCACGTGAAGAGTGGTGGGCAGCAAAGCAAAGTTTATTCAGGAATAGTACAGAGCCCCCAAAATGAAGAAACCTTTTCCCAGAAGCTTCCCCCGCAGACTTCCTCTCCAATGTCATTGGCCAGGAGATTATATACGTACCCCTTACTAAAGTAATCACAGGCAGAAGGATAGAATTATCATCAATAAACCTTTCATATTGAGTCAGTCTGCCTTTTGAGATGAAGATGGGATCACCTTCCCTGAGTCATATACGGGAGGGATAAAGACAAAGCTACTTAGGTGGTGGTGGTGCTAGCTGCGCAGTACGCATGGGTGCATGGGTGCCGGGGGGAGCAGAGGAGTGGGTAGATGTGTTCACTATTAGTCATTGTCATTTGTAAGGTTAGTATGATAAATTTTCAGCAGATGGCAGTAAAGTGCTTGGGGAAATGATGCCTTTCCCATTCACACAGTCACAGTGAGCTGACAAGGTTGGTAGCTAACAAAAATCAAGATTATGTTAGAAGGAAGGTGGGGGCGACGGTGGGAAATGAGTGCTTGGTAGGTAACGAAATTTTGACAACATAAAGCAAATAATGAAATTTTGTTAAACCTTGTTTTTTTTAAAGTAGGCTCTATGCTCAGTGTGGGGCCCAACAGCAGGGCTTAAACTCACAACACTGAGATCAGACCTAAGCTGAGATCAAGAGTTAGGATGCTTAACTGACTGAGCCACCCAGGCACCCCTCACTGTAAGCCTTTTAAAATTAAATGTGGTAAATTCTATTTTAATGAAAAAATCCAATCCAGGTTTAAGAAAAAATTTTAAAACCTTTATTCAATTTCAATATAGTTACACTGAAGAAAAAAAAAAGAATATTAGATAGCTTTCCTAAACTGAAAATCACTATGTACAAAAACCATTGTCCATACCAATGAGAAGCTTAAAATAAGCATCAAGATTGATTTGTACAAAAGCCGCAGCATTCATATAGCAAAGACCCTACCCCGCATATCAAAGGATTAAGGTATATAAGAAACTGGTACACCTTAAGAAAAGATTCCAATTGAGTGGATGAAATATTATCACTGATGACTAATCACATTATAAGGCATGATTAATTTTAAGAGATGTGAGATTTAAAGAAAGCATTATAGTTCCTTCATTATTCCTGTCATGTGCCCACAGAAAGGGAAAATGTGATCAAAACTCAACAAGCAGACAAAAGTTGGGCATGCAGAGTAACAGGTCAGGAAACATTTTTTAAGTGAGACTGGGTAATCACATTTCTTGTTGCTCTCACGCCTACTACCTTCTCTTAATATCAAGGCAAAACTGTAGAAATGATTATGTGATACAAAAATGCCAAGTTTTCTTTGGATCTGTTTGTACTTTGGGTCAATAATAGATGCAGCGTGTGTGATGAAAGGGAATTCCCTTCATATCTGCCCTGTGGTCACGGGCATAGTCCCACAAGTAATAATCCAGAAGAACAGAATTGATCTCTCCGCTAGTTTTTTCACCCTTTTTTTCAATCAGCTCCAGAAGACAATCCCGGATCAGCTCAACACACCAAAGCGAGCAGCCTCTGATTTCTACCTCTTGCCTATCTCCATATGAGAGCATTTCTCCTGCAAGCGGGGAAAAAAACAGAGCAAGAAGTACATTAATGACATAAAATCTACACAGACCTGATTTGGGGTCATTTAAACCACTTCTAAACTCAGGCATTAATTTAAAATCACACATTCCACAAGGAGAGGGTTGCGTCCATATTCCCACGAAGAGCAGAGTACCTTGCACATACAGCTCCCCAATAAACAGTTGCTAAGTGCACATGGGCTCACCAGAAACTTAAAAATATGACAGCAAGATTATCAAATTCTTGAAAACAAAGGATTTAAAAACTGGATCTGGGGATGCCTGGGTGGCTCAGTTGGTTAAGCAGCTGCCTTCAGCTTAGGTCATGATCCCAGCGTCCTGGGATCGAGTCCCACATCGGGCTCCTTGCTCCGCAGGGAGCCTGCTTCTCCCTCTGACTCTGCCTTCCACTCTCTGTCTGCCTGTGCTCGATCTTGCTCGCTTTCTCTCTGACAAATAAATAAATAAAATCTTTAAAAAAATTAATAAATAAAAATTAAAAAATAAAATAAAAAAAATAAAAACTGGATCTGATGCCGGGAAAAGGGGGGGAAACATTGCAAAACTTGGAGGACACCAAGGGGGCCAAAGAAGGAATACCTTCTTTTCGCATTTGAAAAAACTGAACATCGTCTTAGGTACATCCTAAGTGCACCAAGGAGAACCTAGGAAATCAAAGTTGTTCACCTGAGCAAGGAAGACCCTGATTGCTCTTTGGGTTCAGGATCCTCCAGACAAGCCCTCCCTGAGTATGTAGCTGTGAGCTCCACAGGCCCTGATGTCTTCGGTGCCCACCTCCAGAGTGAGCTGATCCTGCAAGATGGGCACTGGCTACGCTTTGCCACTGAGACTAGAACTGGGCTCATCAACTCAGCTGCCTATAGGATCAAGGAGACAGAGTAAGTGAACGCCACAGCCAGATGCAGGGATCTTAAATAGCATTACTTACATTCCCTCCATCCAATAAGTAACTGTAGTACTATACTGTGTCCTCCAAGAAGTCACATTCAAGTCCTAACTCCTGGTACAGGTGCACTGTGGCCTCACTTATAACTAGGATCTTTGCAGATGCAATCAAGTTAAAATAAGGTAATACTGGATTAGGGTGGGCCTTCAATACCATGGTTGGTGTCCGTCCTAGAATCCCAGTGAAGAATCTAAATTTAGCCAAACTGGATGGGCAGTATATATAATTGGCTAAAAATACGCCTTTGGTGAAGAGATGGGTTAAAGATAAAACAGAAAAAACATCTGACTTCATACTAAAATAAAGTGAAAGAACTGTATTTACTCCCCCCCTCCAAAAAAAAAAAGATAAAATGGACAGAAATCTGGGTAGTCTTCCAAGGGCTGGCCTGGAGATAATTCAGAAGAGAAGAGAGGGAAAAATACACTAAGTGCAGCTCATCATCAAATTTGAAAGATGTATCACTGAAGGCCAGTTAAGGAAGGTTCTATCTCATCTAGTCAAGCTACCTGGTTCTAGATCCCACTTAAGATAGTTTTCAAAACCTAGTGTGCTAGACTTGTGTGTACTACTTTACGTTTACAGTTTTTGTTTCTCCTCTAGTTTGCTAGTGAAGCACTTTTTGAAAAAAGTCCAACTTTGCTTAAATAAACTAAGAAGCAAAGCAATCAGTTCACACTCTGGACATAACAGAGGCAGTCACAACAGCTACAGCTGGACAGCTGGACAAGGGCCTCTGCAGTTGTAATAGATGGCAGAAGAAAATGCAGACCAGGGGCACCTGGGTGGCTCAGTTGATTAAGCCTCTGCTTTCAGATCAGGTCATGATCTCAGGGTCCTGGAATCGAGTCCCACATCAAGGCTCTCTGCTCAGCCTGCCTTCCTTCCTCCTCTCTCTGCATGCTTCTCTGCCTACTTGTGATCTCTCTCTCTCTCTGTGCCAAATAAATAAAATCTTAAAAAAAAAAAATAAGAAAATGCAAACCACTTTGTACGCTATGGTGCATGATCCCTTCTCAGCAGGGTTTTCCTCACAGTAGCAGAAACAACTGCGTGCTACAAACATTCAGAAGGAGAAGATGCACAAATCATGAAAAGCTGCGAAAAGCTATGTGGGGGAGGTAGCATCTGAGCTAAGGCCTTGTGGATGTGTAGGATTTGAACTGGAAAAAAAAAAATTGGGGGTGAGGGAAACCAGGAAAGGGAATGTTTACGGGTAGGAACAAGCAGTGTATACACGGGCCAAAAAAAGATCAGTTGCACGTGGCTACATGGGAAAGAAGCCCGGAATGCTTAAATATTTAAGGTATCCAACAATTAATGACCCACCACATGAGCATTACAACATAAGACAGCTTGTTATTTTTCAACTGAAGAAACAGAGGGACAAAAGAATTGCCCAAGGCAGCATAAAAACGAGTTAGAAGCAACCACAGCTAATGGTATCTTCATATTCTGTGTTATTCTTATTTTGGGTGATTGAAACCTATTTCACAACAGAAAGTTATTCAGTCATAAAAACTACTTGCTTTGGGGCACCTGGGTGGCTCAATTAGTTAAGCATATGTTTTTGATCTGAGGGTTCTGGGATTGAGCCCCACATCGGGTTCCTGGCTCAGCAGGGAGTCTGCTTCTCCCTCTTCCTCTGCCCCTTACCCTGCTCGTGTGCACACTCACTCTCTCGCTCTCTCTTCCTCAAATAGATAAATAAAATCCTAAAAGAAAAAAAAACTACTTGTTTCTAAAAGTAAAAAAAAAAAAAAAAAAAAGGCTGAAAATACTGCACCCAAGAGAGAAATTAACATGAAAATTATGCAATTATTTTTCTCATACAGACATGTTTAAAAAAGAAAAAGCTAAATATTAAATCCTACTCCTGACACCAATATTACACTCTAAATTAACTCATTAGAATTTAAATTAAAACTTTTTAAAAAAAGCTAATTTTCACACAAACAGAATTTTCTATGCTCATCTATTAACCAAGGCTCCTGCTCTTGAGAATCAATAACTGAATCCAATAATGGTAAATAAATGAGCCTAGAAAATCAAGTGACTTGGGTGCCTGGGTGGCTCAGTGGGTTAAAGCCTCTGCCTTCGGCTCTGGTCATGGTCCCAAGGTCTTGGGATCCAGCCCGGCATTGGGCTCTCTGCTCGGCAAGGACCCTGCTTCCTCCTCTCTCTTTGCCTGCCTCTCTGCCTACTTGTGATCTCTGTCTGTCAAATAAACAAACCCCTAAAAAAAAAAGAAAAGAAAAGAAAAGAAAGTGACTCCTGCAAGGTAACCCAGTAGCAGACCTTAGAGCCTCCTGACTTGAAACGCACTGCATGTTACCCATATCTCAGGCCACCTTTTACTTCATAGGGTAGTGTGCTCTTCACTGCTTAATTAATACTCTTCTAACACTACACCAGAAGGACCTAGCGTCCATCACACACCTTTAGGTAACAGAGACTTCGGTTTCATTTTATTATGAGGTTCTGAAACTATAATGACCAAATAGTGTAATTTCCTATATTCTACAGTGTAAACAACAACAAAAAGCAATTTTCTCTTATTTCAATTGCCCCTACATTTTTCTTTACATGTGCTTTTAACAATAAACAGTACTTTTTTTTTTTTTTTTAGGAAAGGACAACTCATGTGAAAGAAACCAGACAGAGACTCAACCACAATTCATAGTATTACAAAGAATGTCTTAATTAAGCTGGCAAACCTTTGAGTAGCTTTTCCAGTAGTTCTTTGGAGTACTTCAGGGCTCCCAGGTGAACAAGAACCTGAGGTAATCTATAGTCGGCAAACATGGTGATACTGGAGATGTCTTTAAAGCAGCCGTCTCCTTTCCCCTCTAATACACTCCACGTATCCGCCACAAGGATTTGGGCCCGTTTGTAAAAAGAAATTCTTTTCCCCTGATGAGTGAAGAGAACATAAATGTCACCTGGGTATCTGCTAGCTTTTATGTACGCTATTAAAAAAGGGCACACATTGAAAACATTTCTCAAGGGTGCGATAATTTTAGTGTTGGTAAGAATTTATGGACCTTTTACAGGAAAAAAAAAGGGAGTCTAATAAATATTAAATTATCTTTTTCACTCCAAATTTACTTCCTGTATTTTTTAAGGCACATCAAATACAACTGTGGTAATTGTGGTTATTATTGAATGTTCTTTTTTAATGACATTACCTCATATATATATTCCTGTGTCATTATAACCCACCTGCATATTCTTTTTAATGACTCAGTATTTCTTTAGAAAGCTTCTTAAATTTTTCTGACTGCAACATAATTCATGTTAATTGTATAAAATACAGAAGAATATAAAGAAGAAAACAAAAATTCTTAAATTCATTTCTGAAGAGAATCACAATATTCAATTTTTAACTGCTGCCATTCAGATAATATGATAAACATATTCCAGAGATGAAGACATAACTGATCAATAGCCAGAATTTATCAACTTTACCTTTTTGGAAACGGTCAAAATCAATATGTAAACCCACATAACAAAATACACTTTAATTATATTTATACAACAAAGCAGCAAATTTAACCAGGCATTATAGGATAGTGGGTATAATTTAACTCAAAAATTCTCTACAAAACTATGAATGCAGATCAGCATAAACTCTGGAAAGATAGGATAGTTACAATCTAATCCTAATTCTAAAGGTAATAATCTCAAATCATTGTTTATAGCTGCTTGTCTGCAACCATGCTAAAAGAGAATCATCATTATTACTGGCTCCTCAAATTTATCCTGACCACCTTGGAGAATGTTTTAATAAGTAAATGACATAAGTAATTAAATAAAAAATGAAATTAAATCCTTCAAGGAAAGGTTCCATGTGAAAATTCCTTAAGATGATAACATAGATTCCTTTATTTACTAAAAAAACTCCAATGATACTCTGTCCTAATGAGAAACAACCTAATATTGCCTAACCTTAAGATGTACCTATTGCAATCAATCCAGAACTACTTTTACTAAGTAAATTGCCTAAGATCACCTTTAAGAAATTCAGTATCTTGTTTTCAAGAGTAAACACACACGCTCATTTTCTGACATGATGTAAGGTCTATAAATTAGAGTGGGGTTTGGCAGGAACAAATCACCATTAAGTATCCCTAGGGGCTCCTGGGTGGCTCAGTCAACTTAAGTGTCTGACTTTGCCTCAGGTCATGATCTCAGGCTTTATATTCAGCAGGGAGTCTGCTAGTCCCTCTGCCCCTCCCCCCACTCCTGCAGGCTCGCTTTCTCTTTCTCTCCCTCTCACATAAATAAAACCATAAAAAAAAGTAACCCTACATCATCTGGGAATAGTCTATAGTTCCAAACCTAATAAAATATGCTAACCTGGCAATTGTTGGACTGGAAACTACATGGTAGTTTCCTGGTATAAACCTGGTAACTAGGTTTATATTCAATATAAACTAGGTTTATATTCAAGTCTAATGTATTAAAGGTAAGATATAAAACTTAATATAAAAAATAAAATTGTATTATTCTATCATGTTAATGTAATACATAGAAGGTATTATCTCCTGTTTTTAATAAGATCCAAAGATCAAACTGGAAAAATACAGGAACCAGACTTATGTAACAAAATCAGTGCTAGCATCTAACAAAACATAAATTGTCACATCATGACCACCGTTTCCATGGTAGCCAATGAGTATATCACAAAGATTAGATTATAATACCCTTGAAAAACACAAAACAAAAAATAAGATTTAAGTGAGGACTCTAAAAATAAATTCAAGTCATCTATAAAACATTTTCTTCACAAGTTGACATGGTTTTAGTAATCAAATGATTTTAGTAATCAAATTCTTCATCTCTAAAATATTAACTGATATCACTGAAAATACCAGCAAATTCCAAAATAACAATTCCCTACATGTCCCATAATATTGCTTGGTGAATAAAATATTTTCAAAGGAGTACCTTCAAAGATTTTTATTTATTTATTTATTTGACAGAGAGAGAGACAGACAGACAGACAGACAGCAAGAGAGGGAACACAAGCAAGGGGAGTGGGAGAAAGAGAAGCAGGCTCCCTGTCGTGCAGGGAGCCCAATGAGGGCCTTGATCCCAGGACCCGGGATCATGACCTGAGCCAAAGGCAGACGCTTAATGATTGAGCCACCAAGGTGCCCCAATAGAGTACCTTTATAAAATAATTATTAGCAATGAAAAAAAAATCCATGACCATGAGTTGATTATCTTCAACACATTTATCATGAACAAATTAAGAAAGGTCAAGAATTACAAATGCTTGGGGCACCTGCATGGCTCAGTCGTTAGTGTCTGCCTTTGGCTCGGGTTATGATCCCAGGGTCCTGGGATGGAACCCAGCGTCAGGCTCCCTGCTCGGTGGGAGGCCTGCTTCTCCCTCTCCCTCTGCTTGAGTTCTCTCTCACACTGCCTCTCTCTCTGTCAAATAAATAAAATCTTTAAAAAATTACAAAGGCTTAAAAGTAACATAAAATGTTGATTAAAATATCAAAAAAGGGGCTGCCAGGGTGGCTCCGTCAGTTAAATGGCTACTTTCCGCTCAGGTCATGATCCCAGGGTCCTAGGATTGAGTCTCGCAAGGGCTCCTTACTCAGTGAGGGGCCTGCTTCTCCCTCTGCCTGCTGCTCCCCCTGCTTGTACTCTAGCTCACTCTCTCTCTCATCTGTGCTCTCTCTCTAGCAAATAAATTAATAAAAATCTTAAAAAAAAATAAAGTAGCAAAAAAGACCATACATGCACATTTATCAGTATGTCAGAGTAAAGACAATAGCCTGAGGGAAGCTGATTTCTTCATTAGGACTTTTGCATTGCTACTACATGCTCCAAATCAGAGTTGCTTTAGAAATACATCTGAATTTTGGGACGCCTGGGTGGCTCAGTTGGTTAAGCAGCTGCCTTCGGCTCAGGTCATGATCCCGGGGTCCTGGGATCGAGTCCCGCGTCGGGATCCTTGCTTGGCAGGGAGCCTGCTTCTCCCTCTGCCTCTGCCTGCCTCTCTGTCTGCCTGTGCTCACTCGCTCTCTCTCCCTCTGTCTCTGACAAATAAATAAATAAAATCTTAAAAAAAAAAAAAAAAAAGAAATATATCTGAATTTTAAAGCTTTCTGACTGATTCTGGAGTACACCAGGTTGGGAAATCACTGATTTAAAGTCTGTCTGAATTAAAATTTTCTAAGTTTATCAATTTGTTTAGAATATTTAAAAACAGGTGATAATCTCAGTAAATAGATATATGTTAAAAAGCAATTATGACTATTTTATGCAACTTGTTAAATATTAAAAAATACAGCAACCAATACCATCACCATGTCATGAAGGGGCTGGAAAAAGAGCACTCTCCTTTGCTGCTGCTGACTATCTTTGTTCCCTTTCTGGAGAACCGTTAGCACTTTTCTGTATTATAAGCCTGAGAATCCAGGCCATGCTCTGACTCAGCAATTTCACTACTATGATTCCATTCTAAGAAAATAATTACAAGTATTGAACGATTGTGCAGTACTGCTTATTATCACATAAAACCGAAAACATGACATAAAATTCAATTTAAAAAATAAAACTATATCAAACATAATTACTGCAATAAAATAGTTGGGCAAATAATTATGGGACTGTACATCCATATAGTGGAATACTGTGAAGTCATTAAAAATGGTACTATGAAAAAAAATTGTGCTGTGAGAGAGTTATTACTTTTTAATGGGGCACCTGGGTGGCTCAGTCAGTTAAGCATCTGACTCTTGGTTTTGACTCAGGTCATGATCTTGGGGTCCTGGAATCAATCCCTAGGTGGGGCTCCCTGTACAGAGGGGAGTCTGCTTGTTGCCTGTCTGCCCCTATCTTGCTTCATGCTTTTTCTTAAATCTTAAAGATTTAAGTAAAGAAATCTTAAAACAAAAACAAAAACAAAAACAAAAAACATACACTTGATTTTAACACCTTCTCAACTTCAAAAGCAGTCCTAAAAGGCTCAGAATTCCTCTTGATTTGGAGTTAATTGCCCAAAGTAATTTATGTATATTTTATTTCATTTAAAAATATTTTATTTTTAAGCAATCTCTACACCCAACATGGGGCTTGAATTTACAACCCCAAGATTATGAGTCACTTGCTGTACAGAATAAACTAGCCAGGCCACCCTTCCTTATTTACATATATTTTAAAGGAGTATGCAAAGATAACTGTAAATTGACTAACAAAGCAACCACTCTGTGGTCAGTGCTATGTTAGGATGTTTAGGAATCATGGGAACTATCTCACTTTTGTCTAACACCAATGATAATCTTTTGAAAAAATAAGTGAAAAAATATAATATTCCTTTAACAAAGTGTCAAAATCCATAAGTATGATTTTTGTTACATTTTGGGGATTTTCCTTTTTTTTTTTTAAGATTTTCTTTATTTAGGGGTGCCTGGGTGGCTCAGTGGGTTAAAGCCTCTGCCTTCGGCTCAGGTAATGATCTCGGGGTGCTAGGATGGAGCCCCGCATCGGGCTCTCTGCTCAGTGGTGAGTCTGCTTCCCCCTCTCTCTCTGCCTGCCTCTCTGACTACTTGTGATCTCTCTCTGTCAAATAAATAAAGAAAATCTTTAAAAAAAAAAAATTTTTTTTCTTTTTCCCACATCGGGTTCCCTGCTCAGTGGAAGCCTGCTTCTCTCTCTCCCTCTGCTGCTCCTCCTGCTTGCGTTCTCTCTCTCTCTCAAATAAATAAAATCTTAAAAAAAAAATTGAGGGACGCCTGGGTGGCTCAGTGGGTTAAAGCCTCTGCCTTCGGCTCAGGTCATGATCTCTGGGTCCTGGGATCGAGCCCGGCATGGAGCTCTCTGCTCAGCAGGGAGCCTGCCCCTCCTTTCTCTGCCTGCCTCTCTGCCTACTTATGATCTCTCTCTCTGTCAAATAAATAAAATCTTTTTAAAAAATTGAATTTTTCAACAAAGCAAATCAAAAGCACTGTGCTATAATAAAACAGAAACTCAGCAAATTACTTACTAAATTGGTATTATCATCTACAAAAGAAGAAGAAGTTCATTCTTTCTTCCACAAAAACAAAAACTCTGGACTACTTCTAAGCAAACAAACCACACAGCGTCATGAATTTATTCCATCCTGAAGTCATCCTAAATTTACTCTCAGTCCTTCTTCTGCTATAACCAATGCTGATTCTGGAATACATGGATTCTTAGCCTCATGAATGACAATCTGAGTTTTTCATACACTAATACACTGATGGCCTGAATGATGAACCAAGGAACATAATCTAGAATTTCCTTTAAAAAGGCCGTAATGACATACTTTAAAGACAAAGATAGAGGCATCTGGGTGGCTCAGTGGGCTCAGGTTCCGATTCCTGGGATGGAGCCCCATATCAGGCTCCCTGCTCAATGGGGAGTTGGCTTCTCCCTCAGCCACTCCCCCTCTTCGTGCTCTCCAGCCCCTACCCCACCCCACCTCATCTCACACACTCTCTAATAAATAAAATCTTAAAAACAAAATAAAACAAAGATAAATCTCAAAGTAACCTCTGTATTAGCAAAACAGTTAATCAGAACAAAATGAAATTTGGCACCGGCCTAGGGCCTCTTTTCTAGGAATGCCTTTGCCCCATCCAGATGATCAGAATCAGCCAGGAATTTTATAATGGTACCTGAGAGGATGTCTACCTCTCTCCCCAACCCCCCACAGTGGTTGAAGCAATAAGATGCAAAATTCATCAACACCTTCTACTTCAGGGAGAAAGCTAGTCTGCAGTCACGAGAAATACAGAGCCAACAGAAGCAAAGAGGAGACAAGGAGACACTGAATCCTGATGGCACTGAGTCCTTGATCCTAGATGTTCCTATCCCCCAAATTCTTCATTTTGCTTAAGGTTTTTCTAGTTTTGTGTCTGTCACTTGCAATTAAAAGAATTTTTTTTTAAGATTTTATTTATTTATTTGACAGACAGAGATCACAAATAGGCTAGAGAGGTTGGGCGGGGGGGTAAGGGGCGGGGAGCAGGCTCCCTGCTGAGCAGAGAGCCCAATGTGGGGCTCAATCTCAGGACCCTGGGATCATGACCTGAGCTGAAGGCAGAGGCTGTAACCCACTGAGCCACCCAGGTGCCCCGCAATTAAAAGAATCTTAACAGGGGTCCCTAGGTGGCTCAGATGGTTAAGCATCTGCCTTTGGTTCAAGTCATGATCTCCAGGTCCTGGACAGAGCCCCACATTAGGCTCCCTGCTCAGCGGGGAATCTGTTTCTCCCTCTGCCTCTCCCCCATGCTCATGCTCGCTCTCGCTCTCAAATGAATAAAACTTTTAAAAGATAAAAGAAAAGAATCTTCTGATCCTTAGATTTCAGAACTCTGTTCCAACATGGCCTAAGAGACCTTTCCAAAAAAGACCATAGTGATGAATCAAGAGACACAGACACACCAAATTCACAGATCAACTGAAAATCCCCATCAAGTCATTTTACCAAAATCCTTCCCAAGGTTACGCTATCCAACAAAGACTTGCTTTAGAAGTCAACACCGATGAGTCTAGAATCCAGACTTGGTTTCAGAATTGAAGAGCTAGGCACCAGTGCCAGAAAAAACACAGAACCGGATGAGGACTTAGAATCAAGCCAAGATCAAGATCACTCTGAAGAGGAGATTGAAAGTGGAGAAGACAGATGGTGCTATTCCAGCTATACTTTCTCATAACTACACACCCTCATCGAGGTATTTACAAACAACCCTTATCCTGGCATTGATATAAGAGAGCAACTTGTTAAAGTAATTGGCATTCCAGAGTCAGGAGTCCAAGTAGGCGATGAAGAATTTGACTGCTCCATCTCACAGGGATGGAGACTATGGGAAGGGGAGCCATGTGGACATGACAGACACATTCCCACTCCAGGACCTTTCCACAAGCTGTTCTCTCCATCTGGTAGGTTCTAGCCCAGGTTCCCTCAAGACAGTTCTCACCCCCTTCAGTTCTTTTTCGTTGTAATCAATAGTTTTGTTTTGTTTTAGTCATCTTTTTACTGCACTTATTGCTAATATTTTAAAAATTTTAAAAAATATAACCATAACAAACAAAATCAGGCCTCTCTCACTTTACAGAGTTCAAAAGCTAGCTATTTATTTCCTGACTAAATGACGTATGATAAACCAGTTAACCTTTCTCTCTAGACTTTGGATCCTGGTCTGCAAACAGGACAATAATAATCCTTGTCCTTAGGCCCCACAGAGCTCTTCCGTGGATCTAATGAGAATGTACTTGCAAACACCTTGTAAATAATAAAAAGCGATTTAAACAATATTACTGGTAATTTCTGTTAGTTGTTGCATTGTGATTTCAAAAGCGCAGGTTAAAAATTTCAGTATGGGGGCACCTGGGTGGCTCAGTGGGTTAAGCCGCTGCCTTCTGCTCAGGTCATAATCTCAGGGTCCTGGGATCGAGTCCCGCATTGGGCTCTCTGCTCAGCAGGGAACCTGCTTTCCTCTCTCTCTCTGCCTGCCTCACTGTCTACTTGTGATCTCTCTCTGTCAAATAAATAAATAAAATCTTTAAAAAAAAATTTCAATATGATTTAAGCACCTATTCAATAGATTTATATTGTGATTCCTCTGAAGGTGCTTTCAATTTTTTGTCACAGTTAAAATACACAATGATAACGAATTCTCAAAGAATTTTATAAAAACAGAACCCAGTTATACAGTGGGAAGGTATACCAAATGTTTACCACTTTATAAGTACATCTGTTTAAAGAAAAAGAAAATAACATTGTTCAAGTATTCCATGTGTGAAAAATATATATATACACGTTAGAGCCTCAAAAAATACTTATTAGAGAATTTAGAAACACATTCTGATTTTCATTCAATGAAGTAAATATTTTGAAGTTGTTCAAGGACCTCAATGTCCCTGAGTTGCATCATACTGAAGGTTCAGTGTTTTGTAGGTCTGAAACATTTTAAAAGGACAAAGAAGAAAGAATAATGGAAACACATTAAAAAGAAAACTAAGAAAAGTAACGTCTTTGAAACCCTACTTAACAATCTTGTTACTGTTCCTTGTCCACAAGGAAGGAACTTCAAACCTTAAGTTTTTATTCTCAAAAGGAATTCCGGAAGTAAAAAAGTCAACTACGAGAGGACCATTAATTCTGAATCCCCAACAGAAGCAGCTCACCTCAAACTGAGTCACATCTCTGTAAGAAGGAAAGCTTTCAACTACCAGGTGCATTAACTTCTGTGCACTTTTTTCACTTTTTCGAACACAATTAAGAAAAGAGCCTTCAAACTTCTCAAGCAGAATTTTCCCGGTTTCATTAAGAATCCGATGCCTCTCTTCGATCAAAGGCATCGGAACGTCCGTGTCAGAACGGAATATATGCTGAACCTGTTCTAGGGTCACTGTGGCATAGTAGGAGGCACTGGTTATAGGTATCCCTTAGGGAAAAAAGAACAATATCATACTTTTATATTCATCAGATCCTTACTTTTACAACATGAGAAAGCAAATGAGTGTTACAGGAATGCACTAAAAGGGGATGAAGAATTCCAAGATCAGAAGCATACCCTTCATTTTCTATTGACTCGTCTGTACTTACTCATCCGTTTCTAGCAATTGTTATATTACATCAAATATATTTTGACTGCATAAAATGCGTTGTATTTGTCCCTTTGTTCTTCAGATGTCATCAAAGTGGCATTCTTTAGAAATCTTGTATGCTTAGCTGCCATGATGACAAGTATTAGGATCATTTCTCACTAAGGACTTAACTCCTGCCTCTTCTCACATTTGTATTGTAAGCACGTAAGAGCTGCTACTTGAAGCAATGAAGAACTTCAAGTTCGCCTTATTAACATATGCCATTTCCCGACTCCTTCCTCGGGACCCTCCCGGTAAACCGAAACCTCAGTTTGTGGGGTCTGACCTGGAGAAGGGCACCAACCTTCATCGAGGGCTCTGTTGACCGCGGCGCACAGGGACCAGTACCCGCTGTACGTTTTCCCCCTATAGCCCACCAGACATTTGTGCTCTTCGAGCTCCGACCAGAAAGAGAAGTTGAGCGTGTCTGTCACGAACACCCAGTTGACTGCGGCCTCGTCGGCGGCCCTGGGATTCAGCTCGTGAAGTGCCTTCCAGCTCCCCAGGTCCAGCTCGGGGCCCGAGACCTTGGCGAGCAAGAGCTCGGCCACCCTCCGCACGCCTCCGCCGTCGATGAACACATCCCGACTATTCTCTGCAATGAATTTTGCGGACTCTCTGGGAGTTAGGGGCCCGTCCATCTCACCCTTCCCTTTAGGACTGGAGAACCGCGCTTTCACTAGCGGGCTGGCCAAACCAGCTTCCCTCTCTGAGAGGCGCAACAGTACGGGTCCTGCAGCTCCCCCTCCCTAGCCACCTTGGGATCACCGCCCTCCCGGGACCGCACTGAAACCCCACAGCGCGGCCAACTTCCGGGTTCCCTCCCTCCACCGGGCACTCCTAGGGAGCGACCGAAGCCGCGGGATCTTCCGCCTGGCCAAGACCTGAGGCACTTCCGGGAGAGCAGCCCCGCCCACTCCTGCCCGGGAGCGCGATTAGCACCCATTTCCGGTTCCGAAAGTACGGAAACTGGCGGGAGAGTCCGACGAGAGCCTGCCGGCAATTGCGCTCCCTCCGGCCCAGGCGTGGAGCTCCGCCATTTTGTGCACGTTTCCACCCACGCCCCCCTTCGGGCACGTGGTTCTGTGGCGCGCCGCGGTGGCCGGAATCGCGACGACTCCAAGCGGTGTGCGGCGCTGCCCTCCCTTGGTTCCCGCCCCTCCCCTTCCCCTAGGGGGCAAAATGTGGGCAATTTGGCCTCGGCGACGCCCGCTTCCGGGTTCCTGGGCCGCGACGAGCCCGAAAGCGCCCATTCCGGTGATGGGGAGCTCATTGGCCCCCAGGCTGTGGCACGGGTTGGACGGTCTTCCACAACCCCATCTCCCAGGCAGGTCTCTTGTGCTAAATTACTGACCTATTCGGAGGGCGTATGGACGTTTAAGATTAACTGAGACGTTCGAATGAAGAAACAAATGTATTGAATTGTTAAATTAACATTGTGTGCCTGGAATTGTGCTTTTCGTGCTGAATCTCATATAGGCCCGGCTGTGGCAACAGCCGGCGGTTGTACTCCCGGTTTTGCAAGACAACCTGTATGGTTTCAGCGGTTAGCCCTGGTCACAGCAGTGGTCTGGGTTGGGATTCAAACCCTTGTTTATCAGTCCTCAAGTCTGGGGCACTTTCTGTGAACCAAACTCACCCATGCCAGCCATTCTGGTAAGTAGTGACTAAATTAGTGGCCCTAGAGGAAATAAGCATCACCTTACAGCCCCAAACTATTTTTGTTGTTTTTAAGTAATCTCTGTATACCCAACATGGGGCTCAAACTCCCCAAACTTCAAAAAAAAGTATTTTTTAATGGGATGAGGAGAGAGGTACCCTAATCAATTACTGATGATCCAAATTTGCCTACTGAAATTTTAGTATAGAAGCAATGTACTTGCTCTCTGTCAGAGACTTAAATCTCCATGGATAATATGAAATGTTCGTGCCTTTCTGAAACCCCACTATTAAAAGTAACAGTAGTCATCCCTCATTATTGACAGTAAAGAATCTTGGAATTAAGAGAATTTTTGGAGGATTTGGAATTTTTTTTAAGTTTGACAACTGTGCCCCCAGAGAAGCAGAACATCATCTTCATCTCTACAGTTTCTTCATTTTGGTAAGAAAAAGAAATTTTTAAGAATTTCATTATAGGGGCGCCTGGGTTGCTCAGTGGGTTAAGCCGCTGTCTTTGGCTCAGGTCATGATCTCAGGGTCCTGGGATCAAGCCCCACATTGGGCTCTCTGCTCAGCGGGGAGCCTGCTTCCCTCTCTCTCTCTCTGCCTGCCTCTCCATCTACTTGTGATTTCTCTCTGTCAAATAAATAAATAAAACCTTAAAAAAAAGATCTTAAAAAAAAAAAAGAATTTCATTATAGGGGCGCCTGGGTGGCTCAGTGGGTTGAGCCACTGCTTTCGGCTCAGGTCATGATCTCAGGGTCCTGGGATCAAGTCCTACATCAGGCTCTCTGCTCAGCAGGAAGCCTGCTTACCTTCCCCTCTCTCTGCTTACTTGTGATCTCTCTCTGTCAAATAAATAAATAAAATCTTTAAAGAAAAAAAAAAGGAATTTCATTATAATTTGCTTTCCCAGAAGAAGTCACTAGTACATTAATACATTACTGTTATTGTAATTTGGGATTACAATTGGGATTGTTGACTTGGGATTTTTCTGTCTACCCCAGCATCTCTAAGCTTTGGGAGTCAAAGTCATTAGTAAAAGGGGTGCCTGGGTGATAGCTGATTAAGCATCTGCCTTTGGGTCAAGTCATGATCTCCATGTCCTGGGATCCTGATCCCCCTATGGGGCTACCTGCTCAACAGGAAGTCTGCTTCTTCCTCTCGGTCTGCCCTTTTGCTCCGTGACCGCCAACCCCACTCATGCTTGCTTTCTCTCTCGCTCTCATCTCTCAAATAAATAAAAGCTTCTAAAAAAAATTGATTAGCAAGAAAATCTGGCAATCTACAAAAGAATTCAGGAGGTTATATAATTTAGGCCATTTTTCTCTCACGGAGACTTACTGACAGAGAAGGAAAACCAACAACTTAGATCCTAGTGTGTGCAGGATATTGAGTCAGACACTAGTAGTAGGATAAATAAGAAAAGCTTCCTTCTCTCAACTTATTGTTGAGATAAGCATAAATTTTGCATCATAGGTGGGCTTATTTTTTAAATATGTGATCAAGATGTTAGGAATACAAAAAGGGAGTTCTTTACCTACTCAATATCCTTTCCCTCCTTCCTTCCCGACAGAATCCTGATGTTGTTCAGGAATCCCTCTTATCCACAGGTGGTATAGCTCAGCATCTTGAGCTCCAGGAGTGGTCTGGACTTGCTTAAGGTAATATCACCCTCTTGCAAGGGACAGGGTTAGGATCATTTATGTTCCCCATTCACCTCAGTGAATCGCAAAGATAGGTTTGTAGGATACTTCCAGAAAGAGATGCTTTTCAGAAGAACTTCCAGAAGAGATTCATGTTCTCTCTAGACATGATTGAGCATGGATATGAGGTGTGAAATTGTTACCATCCTTTTGACGGCAACCTGTGTACAAGGTCAACACATGGGGGAAGCCAAAAGAATAGCAGAGAAATGGAGCTAGAATAATGGGATTATGTCAGCTCTTAAGTCTGTCCCACTTTTGGATCTCATTATGTGAGTTAATAAACTTCCTTATAATTTAAAGCAATTTTGAGTTGGGTTTTCTGTAACTTGCTATGAAAGCTACCTATCTTGCACAGGTGGCAAATACAGACATGGTCCCTGACACCTTGTGATCTAGTGAGGAAGGCAGACAGTCGAATGGGTAGTATTATACTTCAAGCAACAGAAAACTACATTATAGTGACTAAATACAAAGGGGATTGTTTTTCTCATATAATAAGTCCATAGTCGGTGTGCCTGTGTGAAAATGCCAGCAAGAAACTAGGCTCCTTGCTTTCTGTATCACTAGGGATACCTAGAGATACCTTTTTGTTTTTTGTTTTTTGTTTTTTTGGTCGATATGATTGTAGGATGGCTCTACCCTTATGGGCATTGTGTTCACAGAAAAAAGGATGAAATTAAAAGGGGCAAAGAGCCAAAGGAACATGCCTGATGAGTTTTTTTTCTTTTGAAAATCTTTGCCGGAAGCTCTGCCCTGCAGACATAGGCTTTTGAAGAGATCAAGATGACCTCTATATAGTCCCTAAACTTGTATTTTCAGGGTTAACAAAGGGAAGGGGCATAATAAATGATGTTGTGTCCCTATCACTTTTCCCCCTCCTACACAGTATCCAACTTAGATTATTCCAGTCATCAAGAAACCCATCATTCTGAATAGCTAAATTAAATGTCAAGCATTGGCAACGATCACTGCTACATCTGCTGTTTTCTGTCATGATGGGCTATGGCAGAAACTTAAAGAAAGAGTGGGTTAAGGGACGCCTGAGTGGCTCAGAGGGTTAAGCTTCTGCCTTCAGCTCAGGTCATGATCCCAGGGTCCTGGGATCGAGCCCCACATTGGGCTCTCTGCTTAGCAGGAAGCCTGCTTCCTCCTCTCTCTCTGCCTGCCTCTCTGTCTACTTGTGATCTTTGTCTGTCAAATAAATAAATAAAAATCTTAAAAAAAAAAAAAAGAGTGGGCTAAGAGGTATTCTTAAAGTTGGCAAGAGCAATGGTTGGACAGTAAACATTGCTAGAGAGACGGCTGTCATTTTTCATATATGCGGAAGGAGGAAAGCAGAGAAGTAAAATGGATTTTTGAAGATAGGACCTCTCAGTTATTTTCATTTCCCCCAACTCTCCTAAAGTGATCAAGGGACTAAAGCCCCAAGAAGGCTTAACAGAAAAGAGATAAGGTTCGCTACTGGGTAGCAATTTTCCTCTGTTCCTTTTCTCCTTGATTTATCCATTTATAGCATTTAAAATTGACAACTTCCTTGAAATTCACTCTTGGCTTTTGGGGTATTATATTATCCTGGTTTTATTAGTACCTTTGGAAGCTCTTTCTCTTCCTCCTCTCATCTTACTGTGTGTAAAATGTTCCATCTACAGGGTTTGGCTTAAGGATAGAATGGACTCTTTCTTTCTGGTGAAAACTCCCAGTCTTAAAATAATTTCTGTTTTAAAATATTTAGTTATAACAGAATAAATATATTATCTCCATTATATTTCATTAACATTATTACTACATTCAAAATCAATTGGAATTTTTGAACAATAGTTTACCTTTAGTGAAATTAATATTTCCTACTTGGGAGAAAGAACTAAATATCATAAAAACCAGAGCAGAGTTTCCAGTTTGATGAACACTTAGAGATTTGGGGAGAATGACATGCTCAGCATCGGAGCATGCCCCTTCCCAGGTAACTTACCCTATCCTCTCTCTATCTGGTTGTTCCTGAGTTATATCCTTTTATAATAAACCAGTAATCTATTTGTTTTCCTTGCTATCTAAAAAACACAACAGAGTTGTGGAACAAACTACACAGTCCTTGAGAGGTTCTCTGAGTCCCATTAATGTTCCTTTGTAGGTCATGCATTTAAGTAAATGTCATTGAAGAGGTGATGTTGAAACTCCTCAGTGCCTGCCTGACAGATTCTCTTCACCACAATGCAGACTTGGTGCATGCATTGCTTTCCAAATGGGATCTCTTTGAACAACCTTGAACTCACCACTTCAGGATATAATGCAAAAATACTGATGTGGTAACTACCTTCTTTCGCTCGTGGTTGCTAGAAGCTGAGGCTGAGCTGTTTGTGGAACGAATCCTAGAAATTATCAAGCAAGGGGTTCTTGCACAGACAGGCTGAAGAAATTTCCAGAACTGAAATTCAAATATGTAGAAGAGGGGCAGGCCGGGGCGCCTGGGTGGCTCAGCGGGTTAAGCCGCTGCCTTCGGCTCAGGTCATGATCTCAGGGTCCTGGGATTGAGTCCCGCATCGGGCTCTCTGCTCAGCAGGGAGCCTGCTTCCTCCTCTCTCTCTGCCTGCCTCTCTGCCTATTTGTGATCTCTCTCTGTCAAATAAATAAATAAAATCTTTAAAAAAAAAAAAAAAAGAAGAAGAGGGGCAGGCCTTCTGGTTATTTTATTTTACTTCTGGGAAGCAGAACTGGACAGAATGCCCCGTGTATCTTCTATTAAAGAGGATCATACAAGTGTATTTCCCTTGCATACTTTGATTTGGAGAATTGGTGCCAGCTGGCAATAGATCACCCAGCTAGACTGTAGTGCAAAAAGTGAGGGAGGGGGACACAACAATAGTAAATGGAAAAACCTGCTTGAAAAAAAAAAAGTACGGGGGTGCCTGCCTGTCTGTCAGTAGAGCACATGACTCATGATCTCAGGGTTGTGAGTTCAAGCCCCATGCTGGGTGTAGAGATTACTTTAAAAATAAGATCTTAAAAAAAAGTACAGGGGTGCCCAGGTGGCTCAGTTGGTTAAGCATCTGCCATTGGCTCAGGTCATGATCCCAGAGTCTTGAGATCAAGTCCCGCATGGGCTTCCTGCTCAGTGGGGAATCTGTTTCTCCCTCTCCCTCTGCCTACTTGTGCTCTCTGTCAAATAAACAAATAAAATCTTTTTTTTAAAAAGGTACAAAAAGTAAACAGATAAAGAGGAATATTTACCTTGAAGAGGGGCAGGGATTTATTTGAGGCGGGGGTTAAGTGCTGATGTTTTATCTGTGAGGTGCCTTCTGAGGACATGGACAGTGAAGGAAAGGGAAAAAGAAGGTTCAGATGGAAAGTAATACAAGGGGATGTGATACTGTGCTAGCCACTGCTTCCTAGCAAGCCTTGAAGAGACATAGCTAGTCACAGGGTAGGAGTTACACTGGACAAACTATACAGAGAAGCTGCCTTAGAGCAGTTTGAAAGGAAATTCTCTTCTCTTTCTGTCTGTTTCTGTCTCTCTCTCTCTCTCTCTTTAGATATTTTAGGTTTTTAATGTCCTCCACATATCCAACATAACACACGTGGATAAACAACAGGAGAAAAGAATCTTCAGCAAAGATCTTCCAGAGCTCATAGCATCAATTGGTCAAACACTATAAAGAGAACCGTCAAATGAACAAAGGATAAGGAAATTTGACAGAGAATTTTAGTTCAACAGCTTACCAAAAAAAAAAATAAAGAAAGAACCAAACCTACAGCCTTCTCTTTTCTACCTGTTGGAAAGAAAGCAAAAGTGAATTAGAACTATATCTTTTTTGTGAAACAGCTTAAAAGAGGGGCGGGAAGGTGGGATGGGGAACACAGCTGTTGCTAATGTTATAATGCACAAAGTCAAGGATTCTGAGAACTGCATTACTAGAAATATAAAGGCATAAAGACATAAACTGGTATTTAAAACAGACATTGCTATATAAACACGTAGTATGTCACTTTTATCTCTTTATGAAAATAACAGGATCTGGGGCACCTGGATGGCTCAGAGGATTGAGCCTCTGCCTTCAGCTCGGGTCATGGTCTCAGTGTCCTGGGATTGAGCCCCAAATGGGGCTCTTTGCTTAGTGGAGAGTCTGCTTCCCTCTCTCTCTGCCTGCCTCTCTGCCTACTTGTGATCTCGCTCTGTGTCAAATAAAATCTTGCCAAAAAAGAAAAAGAAAGATCCCCCAGCATACCCTTGAGCCTGGAACCCTAAACACCACACAGGCAGTGTGGACTTGAATTAGCAGATGTAGGACCCAGGAGAACCTAATGCTGTCATTTTGGAAAGGATCAAGATTCAGCATTCAGAGGACCCCATTTGCCCTCCATGCTGTGTGTTTGTGTATCTCCAGAAGCAATTAGCTACAATTTGCATAATTAAGTTCACAGACAAGTTTGAATACTGAGATCTAGCTAGAAAAAGTAGCAAAAAAGACATTAAAAAAAAAAAAAAAAAGGAAAGACGCCATAAGCTAGAATTTGTTAGGAAAGCAAAAGGAAGACTTTTAAAAAATATTTCCAGTTCAAGTCAGAATTAAGGTATCTGTTCGGATGCCTGGTTGGCTCAGTCAAAAGAACATGTGACTTGATATCGGGGTTGTGAACTTGAGCCCCATGTTGGGTGTAGAGATTAAAAATATAAAAACTTAGGGGTGCCTTGGTGGCTCAGTGGGTTGTGTCTGACTCCTGATTTCTGCTCAGGTTGTGATCTCAGGGTCATGGGATCAAGCCCTGTGATGGCTCTGTGCTGGGTGTGGAGCCTGTTTAAGATTTTTTTTTCTCCCTCCCTTTCGAACCCTCTCTGCCCAGTTCTCTTCTTTTTTAAAAAACCAACCAACCGACCAAACAAACAAACAAACAAAACACACAAAAAACCCCACTTAATTAAAAATCTCAAAAAAATAAAGGAATTAAGGTGTCTATTAAAGTCTCACCACCTTTGCAGAGTTGTGAATGTTTTGCTGTTGTTCTTTGAAAAAAGAAGAATCTATAATTAAGTGTTCATTCAAGAATACCGTGTTTGTTGTTCTGTAGCCATTCCCAAGTTATTTAAGTTTTGTACATTGTTCAGGGGCAGAATACATATTGGTTGAGGTGCATTCATAGCTGATGCATCTCCAAAGAGTTTTTCATAGATGCTGCTAGATTCCAAACATCTTCTATCCCATCAGCATTACACAGAGAAGCCAGATGACTCCCACAGACCTACTCCCTTTCAAGGAGATCATATTGAGTTCAAGAGCTTTAGCAAGTAATCTTTTTTCCTAAAGCATCATCTGCTTTGGCACTGCCATTGAAGAATGGGATATTCGGGGCGCCTGGGTGGCTCAGTGGGTTAAGCCGCTGCCTTCGGCTCAGGTCATGATCTCGGGGTCCCGGGATCGAGTCCTGCATCGGGCTCTCTGCTCAGCAGGGAGCCTGCTTCCCTCTCTCTCTCTCTCTGCCTGCCTCTCCATCTACTTGTGATTTCTCTCTGTCAATAAATAAAAAAAAAAAAAAAAAAAGAATGGGATATTCGTCTTGCTTCTATTCTGGGATCCACTGGATATACGTCGAACCCTTGAGAATTATCATAAATCATAAATTATTTGTGCTTTGATAGAGTTGAGCTTCTCCAGTGGCCGTACTGCCTTGTTCTTAATCCATTTTGGGATCGAGCCCATGTCATAGATGCTGAAATACGGAGGTGTGTTGTTCGAGGAGTAGTTTGGGGCTTATACTTTGTATTCCGGGATTGAGGGGGTACTCTCTGAGAGCAAACCCCAGGAGGTCATCACCAATGATCATGAATGTGATCCCTGCAGAGCCAGCATTCTTCCAAGCACCAGCAAAAATCACACCAACCTAGGAAACATCCATTGGCTTGGATAGGAAGTTGGAGGGCATGGGGCAAACCATCACTGCTTCCATAACGTCAGAAATAAAGGTGAAGGGGCGCCTGGGTGGCTCAGTGGGTTAAAGCCTCTGCCTTCAGCTCAGGTCATGATCTGAGGGTCCTGGGATTGAGCCCCACATCGGGCTCTCTGCTCAGCAGGGAGCCTGCTTCTTCCTCTTTCTCTGCCTACTTGTGATCTCTGTCAAACAAATAAACAATAAATCTTTATTAAAAAAAAGAAATAAAGGTGAAATCTGCTCTGTGCCCAGTTTCATTGGCCCAGTAATGCACATGGGAGGTGTCTGGGCTGAACTTCCAGGCGTTTGAATCTGGAATTTTTGCATGACTCCCAAGTTTAGGGTAGACGATATTCACATTCCCAAACGTCAACGCTCCTGTTGCCTTGACTAACCAAGCTCCTGTCATCTTGCATGTAGCACACCTTCTTGCTTTTAGGCCAATCAGGTTTAAGAGGACAACAGGGTACTGGCCTTGACACATTCTCTGTGCACAAAAGTCACCTTGTAGTTGTCTGGAACAGCTGGCAATTTCTGCCCAAGATTGTCTATGTTGTCAATCATCTTAGCAAAAGCTGACAGCCTGTGGTTCATTTCAAGAACATTACTGCCAAGTCTTATTGTAATCTAATAATTCTTTCTGTATCTCTTAAAAACACCAAGCATTTTTAGACAGCGTGGTGGCCTTGGCCAAACCAACAGCCTGCCCAGGCATCCAGGGCAGGCCGGGCTAGTTGGCGGGAGGGGACTGCTCACCCAGCGGCATGTCTCTCCCCCTGCTTTTTTATTTCCCTTCGGTCAAAGTTTTCCCATCCAGAACTGACTCCTCTTTCCTTCCAAATGGCATCATCCAGCCCGTTTGGTAGCTGCTCCAGAAGTCAGTCCTCTTCTCTGTGAGGTGTGGCATTTTATTCAAGTCAAAGTGGAGGCAAAAGCCAGAAACTTGAGGCATGTTGCTGGTTGCCTTTGATGCTCAGTGGCAGCCTTGAGATAGGGCCTGGCAGTCCCCCAGAAAATGATTTATGCCCCAGATGGCCTAACTGTGAAGGTCCAAGTGACACTGGTTGGCAGCAATGGCAGCTGACGTGGAGCGAGCAGCTGCCACCCAGACTGTCGTCCGCCCTGAAATCAGAAATGCCGATTGGCCCAGAGAGGGCTCGGATTAAAGGACTGCGGAGAACAGCAAGGGACTGACTAATTAGTTTAAGCAGAAAGAACTTTTTGAAAAGTTATGAGAAAGCTCTCTGGATAGAAGGAAAGGCTCGGAACAAGACTTCTACTAAACAGCAATTGGGCAGTTCTAGAAACTGCCCAAAGTTTTCTTCTACTAGTGCTGCTAAAAAAAATAATAACAAAAAACAAAAACTTAACTGTGATCATTGTAACTTGCCTGCAATCATTCTGCTCAAGATTCAAATTCCTGGGGCGCCTGGGTGGCTCAGTGGGTTAAAGTCTCTGCCTTCAGCTCAGGTTTTGATCCCAGGGTGCTGGGATGGAGCCCCGCATTGGGCTCTCTGCTCAGCAGGGAGCCTGCTTCCTCCTCTCTCTCTGCCTGCCTCTCTGCCTACTTGCGATCTCTGTCAAATAAATAAATAAATCTTTAAAAAAAAAAAAAGATTCAAATTCCTGGGACAAAGTTGTAGGTAAGGCAAGCCTGGGGTAAATGCCTACTCTCTTGGTGTGAGGAGGACTCTCCCAGGACTAGGATTTCTATCTTAGCAAGTCTACATACAGCTGAGAAAGAAAAATTGCAGAAGCCAAGCTGGGTACTATTAGAAAGGGCAAAGTTAAGCTGTGTTGTTTAACAAAAGAGACAATTATAACCCACCCCTTGGCTATTTTGTTCACATACATATACTTTATTTTTTTAAAGATTTTATTTATTTGACAGACACATAGCAAGAGAGGGAACAGAAGCAGGTGGAGTGGGAGAGAGAGAAGCAGGCTTCCCACTGAGCAGGGAGCTGGACGTGGGGCTCGATCCCAGGACCCCAGCATCAGGACCTGAGCTGAAGGCAGACACTTAATCACTGAGCCACCCAGGTGCCCCGACATAACATATACTTTAAAAAATACTGCCTATGGGCACCTGGGTGGCTCAGTGGGTTAAAGCCTCTGCCTTTGGCTCAGGTCATGATCTCAGGGTCCTGGAATCGAGCCCCACATCGGGCTCTCTGCTCGGCAGGGAGCCTGGTTCCCCCTCTCTCTCTGCCTGCCTCTCTGCCTACTTCTGATCTCTCTCTCTCTCTCTCTCTCTCTCTGTCAAATAAATAAATAAAATCTTAAAAAAAAATACTGCCTAACAGAATGCAGCTATAAAATTTTATATCCATAAAATGAAAAACTCTCACCCCCTCCTCAGAAGGAGATAACTCTATGTCTTGTTACTTCATCAAAATCTAAGTCAAGAATGTCTGGGTGATGTAAATCTCTGTTCTAGCTGCAGCTCAATTGTCTTAGATCGTGTCCCTAAAAGCAGAGTCACAGCCAGGGATTCTTGTGCAAGTGATTCACTAGAGGAATGGTCTCAAGTGAAAGGAAGCCAAGGAAGCAGGATAGGCAGGCAGTGAGTGAAGCCATGATTTGGTCACAACTGGAGATTAGTGTTAGCCTGATAGCACAGAGTTCTGGCGTCTGAACTGTACAAAGAATTGATGCCAATCTGAAACACAGATACGAATAAACGATCTAGATTAAAAAAGCTACCTGATCTACCAAATGAAGACCCCAAGCCAACTGGGGCCACCTCCACCTAGAACTTATGATATGGTTGTATTTGCCTCAACTTTCTTGCCTTTATGGGGAATTCTAGAGCTCTCAGATACCCATATATCTTTCTCTTTCTCGTTAAGTTCCCAATCCAGTGGTGGTAGAAAAAAACACATACACTTGCCAAGTAAAACCAAGTTGGTCTTTTCCATTTTTAAATGGTCTAATTTAAGGGAATTAATTATTCAGCCCCCTTGGGCACCTGGGTTGCTCAGTTGGTTAAACCATTGCCTTTGGCTCAGGTCATGGTGCTGGAGTCTTGGGATCGAGTCCCGCGTTAGGCTCCCAGCTCTGTGGGGTGTCTGCTTCTCCCTCTGACCTTCTCCCCTCTCATGCTCTCACTCTCTCTCGTCTCTTTAAAAAAAAAAAAAAAAAGAAAGAAAAGGTCAGACCCCTTATTAGGGCTGTTTTTTCAAAAAGGCCTTTCACTTCCACCTTTCTGAGACCAGCAAGGTTACTACATTGCTGGGCTATCTACCCTACAACCGTGGAGCGAGCAGTAACCTTCCCCTTTGCCATGGCGAGCTCATTAGCAGTAACCTTCCCCTTTGCCATGGCGAGCTCATTAGCACTCAATTGGTGTCCCTCTTATGCCATATAGGATCAAGGAAATCCTGTGGGATGTGTGTGCATAAAATCTCAGGGTCTTTCTATTTCAAAACATGATATGCCTCAATTTCTGCTGTGCTTTACTAGCCCATGTGGTCATAGGTATGCTTTGCAGGGTTCCAAATCGAAGTGAGGCTTAAGCCTTCTCTGCTTTTAACTTACTTGGAGTTCCTGCTCTCACTTATCATCCTCTACTTGTCCAGCCTCAGGTTGAACCCTAGGGAGGTCTCTGAGGGACCTAGCTGGTACCTTCTATTCTACTCTGTTCCTAATTTCTTGGTGTCAAAATGACTTCTTCCCATTTACTCAAACAAGCAGCAGTCATATGTGCCCCCCTATGCCCCCAGACTGTTTTAGGTGAATTGACCCTTCCCTTCCATGAAGCCTATCCTTAAAGATAGTAGGAATTCAGGGATAAAAGGGGCAAGGGGGATAGGATGATCAAAGGGTAAAATACTTCTGAAAGGATTCTAAGGTTTGAAGTTCTGCTACATCTCTCACAATTACAGGGCTGGGCATTACATGTCTAAGTTTGGGTGAGTAGGTGGAATGGGTGTAGAGGTATTGAGTGGGAGGACACATTCTGGGCAAAAAATGAGGTGGCTAGGAAGGCTAGGAAAGTTTGAGGTCACAGGATAGCTGGTGTTTCCATTAACCACAACCCTGTTGCCAGTGCTCTGCTGCTCAGTTGGCAAACAGGAACCCAAGCCTATAGATTATTTGCCTTTTAGATTTTCCAATGTTCTCGACTCAGAGTAACTCCCCATTTTAAATATAGACGAATGTAAAGTTCTTTATTTTCTAGGTATTACTTTTTCCCCTCAGGTCAGATTTCTCCCCTGGTTGGGGCAAATGATGGCTACCTGTGTACACAAGCTGTCTTTATTTTTTTCATCTGCTAAGAGGAGCAGGGGACAGACTTTTGGGTCAAAATGAAGATTTTCTGAGTTTTACTCTACAATGTTTTAAACGTGCTTGTGAATGTGTGTACCTGTAGGTACACCCACATTGGCTTCTTCTTTCCTAAACACATCTCCCAACACTGGCTTCTTTTCTCATTGTTACTGGATTGTCTCTCCAAATGAGATTCCTAACCCTGCATCCTTAGGGCCTACCACTGCACCTGTACACCAGGGGAACGAAGTATGGATGAATTAACGAAAAGGTATGGTAACATACTTGTTTTAGGGTTATTTATTTGAGAGAGCAAGTGAGCACATGAGTAGGGGGTGAGGGTCAGGGGAGAGTGAGAAGCAGACTTCCCGCTCAGCAGGGAGCCCAACACCAGGCTCAATCCCAGGACCCCATGATCATGACCTGAGCCAAAGGCAGCAGACTCTCAACTGGCTGAGCCACCAAGGCATCCCCATACCTGTTTTTTACTACATATTGCTGTACTGAATTAGTGTTTAGACTATTGAGTTTGGGGTACCTGGGTAACTCAGTCGGTAGAGCACCCACTCCTTGATTTCGGCTTGGGTCATGAAAGGAGACCAAGCCCTGTGATGGGGCTCCTTGCTTAACCGAGTCTGTTTGTCCCTCTACAACTGTTCCTCCCACTGCTCATGTGCCCCCTCTCAAATAAAATCTTAAACAGACACCACCATTAACTCAAGTTTGTACAATATGCAGATTCTTGGTACCTCCTAGAGATTGTGGTTCAAACAGGTATGGTTGATATTTTCGTGTTTAACCAGCACCACTGATTTTAAATGTGGTCCTAGGATAGTTTTGAGAAAACAGTGCTAAGTTCTCCATTACGTTCAGTGCTCCATAAACCGAGTCCATTTCACCTGGAACTTGTCAGCAATGAGCAACCCTTGGTAATAAACGGGAGATGCATAGTGTATATTTTAGTTTACATTTAGCTGCAATCAAGACTGAATCCCTTTCCAAAAAACTGATGGCATTAAACACTTGAAAAAAACACAAGCCAACCCAACTTTGCAAACAAAAACATTTTCACTGGCCAAGAGTAAAAGTAAAATATCTCTTTAGCCAGCAGCAATCTTAAACAAATTACCTTCCAGTAATTCCATTCTGAGTACTAACAGAAGACATTATAAATAAGCCATTAAAAGGATTTTTGAGAAAAACTAACCTCTTCAATCTCCATGCATTCCATTAGAATCAGGGATTAGATCTAGGGGTAAACTACTGCATTGTTCAATAAAAATATTTTGTAGATTCTTTTTAGAGTAGAAGTGAGTGAGCATAAGTGGGCGAGGAGGGAGAATCTTTTTTTTTTTTTTAAAGATCTTATTTATTTATTTGACAGAGAGAAATCACAAGTAGGCAGAGAGGCAGGCAGAGAGAGAGAGGAGGAAGCAGGCTCCCTGCTGAGCAGAGAGCCCGATGCGGGACTCGATCCAGGACCCTGAGATCATGACCTGAGCCGAAGGCAGTGGCTTAACCACTGAGCCACCCAGCCGCCCGAGGAGGGAGAATCTTAAGCCGCTTCTGTGCTGAGCAGAGCCTGACATGGAACTCAAACTCCAGACCCTGAGATCATGAGCTGAGCCAAAACAGCTCGGACACTTAACCAACTGAGGCCACTCAGGGACCCCTGTAGTCTCATTTTATTTTTTTTTTATTTTTAAAAGATTTTATTTATTTATTTGACAGACAGAGATCACAAGTAGGCAGAAGAGAGTGAGAGAGAGGAGGAAGCAGGCTCCCCGCAGAGCAGAGAGCCCGACGCGGGGCTCGATCCCAGGACCCTGGGATCATGACCTGAGCCGAAGGCAGAGGCTTTAACCCACTGAGCCACCCAGGCGCCCCCCCTGTAGTCTCATTTTAAAGCCAAATTAAAAAATTTTGAATAGCTCAGGTTTTAAAATTTTCATTCCTAAAAAAAAACCTGGTGCAACCTGGTTTTTAGCACATCTGTTGGCATTTCAAAGTTAAGCTTAAAACCTTTTAGAACTGCACATTTGTTTAAATTTGAGGCTTCCATAGATGAGGACATGTATCAGTTGCTTCTTATAAAATTGGTTCAATGTTCCATATAGTGAATTTTGAGTACGTTTTACTGAAAATTTCCAGCTCATAGTCTAACACCATTCACCAATAGTGGCAACACAAAAGGCCTCTCCCTTCACAAGTGGTACACCCAATTTTTCAGTGCCAGATATTCTCGAGTCTAATTTCTAGTAGGTTACATTCAAGGCAAAAATAAAAACCCTTCCAGCTAATAAATCTATGTATTTAACATAACTAGTTTTTTAATGGCCTATGCCTGCTTGAAAGCCAGTGTTATCTCTAAGAATGCCTTACCGCCAGTCTAAGTTTAACTAAACCCTTATCATTTACTTCTTCTCTAGCAGAAAGGCTCATTTCTACAGAAGTTGGTTATACTGCCCTAAGCCACTCCAGCTCAGCCATACTTAATATACCCAAGGGGGATACTTAAGTAAAACTCATGTGGCAACACAGCCTAATTCCTCCTTCTGGGAAACTATACCACACCACTATTTCCCCCTCTGGGAAACTATACCACAGGTATCATTCAAAGTTTTAAATCCTATTGTGGCAATTTTTCATTTTGAAGAACTTTCTCCCCAAACTAAAAGGGGAGTTTCACCAAAATTCTGCCTTTAAATCAGGTTTCCCTGCATGTGTTACTTACGTATACTCCCAAAAAACCACCTACTTCATCTTCTACTACATCCAAGTCTTTTTTCTAAACTTAAAAAAGGAGAATTGCATTAAGTGTTTTCCATACAACTGAGCTGTTCTCATGCTTACTAGACAGCTGGAGATTAATAGGTAGAAATTTTAGGAACTTATGAGCCAGGAACCTACTCTGCAGTTGTTTTATTTATCAGTCATTACTTTTTCAAACATCAAACTAGGACTATCCTAAAGATAAAAACCTAAGAAACCCACAATTTCTCTTAGGTAATTATGTTATTAAAGATTTGGATAATGACTCCAGCTCTCATCATTCTAGACTCCCCCTTTAACAAATAAAGAGCTTAGTGATTGGGATTTTATATTTACCACCCTTACCAGACTTATAAATTCTAGAAACACAGTTCACACAGGGGGGGGGGGGGGGAGGAGTAATTTAAGATTACTCTATTTCCTTCTAAGAGGAACGTTTGAACGAATTTTACAGGTAGTTAACTCTTGTTCACATTGGGCACACATCAAATCTAGCATTATGGGAGTTTTATTTATTTGGAAGTGAACTTTTAACTATCAATACAAATGCCAAAATACTACACAAAACATCCACAGGAACTTTTTTTCATCGTTTTTTGAATTGTTCACAAACATTTCCTACATAATCCAACATACAACAGAGAAATGGTACATCTTTTTCCTTCAATTTGCATACAATGGAAAAAAACAAGAATATATATATATATTACAAAGTTTAACTAATAGACACTAGCAGGCTGACAGTTTGTCTATAGGTGAGAAATCATCTAATAAAAAATAATAAGAATTTATTTAGCATCAGTCACTTCCATAACCAAGTATTATTCTGATTAATAAAACTTGCTGCCATTAGGCTTCTGGCATATACTTATACCATTACTCAATATATAGTATTGCTCCCCACCTTGGTTCTCCTTTATAATTATTAACATAGAAAACTGCTGCAGAGTAGGGGCAAGCATTTGCAAACAAACAAACAAACAAACAAAAAATCCCCAGCTTATTATAAGCATAAATGTGTATGACGGAATTTCTTCCCAAGCAATGGACTTTCAAATCAAGAAATCACCAGAATGGAATTAGCCAAGATATTATGCCTATTTCCAAGAGATACATTTATTTATATCCAACAGAGGAGCTGAAAATCAAACTTAGTGTTTAGTTTGGGGTGGGTTGAGGATCCAGCCATTTGAAAAATGACCGTCTGGAAAAAAAAAAAAAAAAAAGACCACCAAAAATAGGTTCACTAAATTTATTTTAAAAATCATAAAACGTTTCTTACAAAAGAGCATTACATTCTGCACACTGCTCTGAATAGATGCCAGGGACAAATGGACTATTGTTACTTTTCCTCCCTGTCCCACCCCCCAAAATGTTACAGTGACCACAAAGCAAAGTGTTCACAATAATTACATGGGGGGAATTTTTTCTTTTAAACCACCAACAATGAACAAAAATTAAAATTCACTCACTCTGCTGCTGTTTCAAAATTTCAATGTTAGTTTTTGCACGCCCTTCCCCCCCCCACCCTGTTTTTAAGGAACTAAAACATTACATCTGGTGA
>NC_081565.1:68162197-68182029 GCF_022355385.1 Mustela nigripes | reverse complement strand
TACACCTCAAATGCAGAACACCTATGAAGCAGAGGAATGTTGGCTTTTTAAACAGAAGCAGATAAAAAAAAAAAGATGCAGGACTCCTTCAGTTCTTCACTAGTCTTAGAAAAACTTTCCAGAATACTGCTTCACACTATAAAAAAGAAAAAATATCTTGCATTAGAATCCTTCAACATCTGCATACTGCTTCACACTATAAAAGAAAAGAAAAAAAAGTACGAATTAGAATTTTTGTTCGTAACATCTTAATCAACATTAAGACAATTTCAATGCTAAATTCAAATGATAAACATGTCCATTACAATTAGAAATAAGAATTAAAACATTAGCAATTAAAAAATTAGAGCAATGTAAAATTCCAGAAAAATGATTAATAGTAAATCAGACATTAGTAGAGCAGAATTAGGAAAATGAAATTAAAAGTTGTTAATACTTGGTAGAAAAGACAAAGAAATGCCAGTAAGGTGTGAAATGCTGCATTTTACAGCACCAATCATTTGTCCTGTAGAGGCATGGCCTGTGCCATATGGCAGACTGTGATTTGTTGTCGATTTAGTTATCTAAAAACAACAAAATCACTAGTCTTCCACACAGAACTAGACCAACATCCACTGAATCTTCTATATTTTCTACAGGCTCTGTATAATTTATAACAAGTGGTTTTGGCAGCAGTTTTCACCAGAGAAATGAGAAGTTTGCTTGGTTAAGGCTTCTTCCAGCAAGATTAGTATTGAATGTCTTCATTTTTAGTAAGAAAGCAGAAGGAAATTAAAGCAAAGCTATTAGGATGTTTAGAAGTTAGGTCCCCAAAAGGTTGAGACACCATGGCTTCTAAAAGAAAAATCAATTGAGAAGAAAAGCTTTTTAAAGTTTTAGTATGGGTATGCTAACATAAAGCTAAACTCAAACTGACCTGTTCTGCAGCAAATACTGTGCATTCTGTATCTGGTCCTGTGTTCCTGTAATGGTAATGATCCGATCTTCAGACCCTTCTAGAGGTTCATCAATTTTGATCGAAGCTCCTGACTCATGACGGATTTGTTTAATCCGCTGACCACCTTTGCCAATAATAGATCCAGCCAACTGAAAGATTTTTAAAAACAAGTGTTTATGATATACTTTAAAAATAACCGTATTACTGGTATTTTCAGTGAATATCAAGTATTAACAATACACAGTCCATTCTAGGATTAAAGACCTCCAACCCATCAAGGATTGAATTAAAATAATTCAATAATTTATGCTGCACATCCACGTTTCCTTTCATAAGCAAATCAGGGGCTCAGAATCCTCTGCTTCAAAAATAGTACAAGAGTCAAACCAGAGAAAGACACCTCACTGAAGTCTGTAAAACACAATTTTAATCCTAACATAAAATTTTAAGACCTTTTAGTTAAGTGTCAGGGAATTTAAAGAAAATGATTCATTAAACATTCCTTGTAACATTGCAAGAATGTAAAAATTTAAAGAATACTTACATCTTTGGGAATAGTTACTTGTGTAGTAATAATAGGTCCACCAAGATCACCATATGAGCCACGACCCCCTGCATAGGAATAATCTGATTTAAATAATGAGCATTAAGTTCATTTAGAAAGCATGAAATAATGTTTTCATTTTACAAAGGAAAAAACTTACCATATCCAGAGCCACCCTAAAAACAGAAAGAAAAAATAAAAAATTACTTTGCCTTCAAAACTATTCTCTAGGTCTTTTAATATTCCTAAAGTCTTAGTTTAGGAAACTAAAGTCCTCCCACATTCTCCCTAGTACATTCTGGAAGACAATCCTTAGGGGAAGAAAACCCTTCAGGTACATAGCACAGAAGCAAGAACATTACATGAAGGGAAGTCAACACTTACTGGCAAGTAGGGAAGCATTTGTTACTGATATGAATACAAAAACACCTGTGATACTCAACCTGTGGTTCATAAGCCATCTGCCATTCTGATGGGCTCCATGTATCTATTGCAGAGTCCCAAGTTTCATCCGCACTGAAACCAACCTGTGTCAAAGATAGAACTATCAACATAACCCGCACTGTTTTGGCCACTGAGCTACCGATTTTTCTGTCTGATTTCTACTTTCCATCATTAAAATATTGGCAGAAATCAAATACTCTCCAAAAACAAACAAAAAAAGGGCTAAATGAAGTCTTAATATTCCAGCTAACAACTGAAATGACTTAACTAGCTGTCTATGAAATTCATTTGTAAAGCAAACATTCCAATTAATAATCATCTTCAACAAAATGTCAGCTATGTGACATTAGACTCCTAGAAGCTTTCATGTATACACTGATAAACGAGATGTTCTTACCATGCCGTCGTAGCGGTCTCCGGGTCTTCCTCTTCTGTCATAGGCCATTAAATCTCTGCAAGCATAGTACTTGTTGTAATCTCAGTTTGCTTACATGTCACACACACCTAATAAAAACCTACTCTACCCATAAAGTGAAGCCTCTTACAGATCAGCTATGTGTGTCAATGGAACAAACTTACCCTCCTCTAGGTGGTGGTGGTGGAGGAAGAGGAAGATTCCGAGCTCTGCTACCACCCCGGCCACCTCGTCCAGGAGGAGGTGGTGGAGGTCCCCGACGAGGGCTCATATCGTCATAATCTCTTCTAGATGGAGGCATAGGACGCCCACCCCGGCCAGGAGGCATTCTGTCAAAACCACCTCTTCCCCGCATGGGAAATCCCACAGGGCGCCCACGGCGGTCATCAAACATCATTGTAAAACCACCATAATCGTAGGTTTCATCGTAAAAATTGGGATCATAAGGCTGTGCACGTCCTTTGATGGGAGACTAAAACAAAAATATAACAATGTTACAGACTGAAGGAAAAGAGCCTTGTTTCATATCAAATGATAACAAGCCAAACATTACAAGTCCTGTATTTCTCCTGGGAGGTACTTATGTCAGGAAAAGGAATGCAGGCAAAGGTTAATAGTAGGAAGAAAAGAATTTTAAAAAATTCATTATTTTTGCTGAGTCCCAAACAAAGTTTTAGCAGCCTGCTTTTACTGATCCATCTCAAGAGACTAGAAACGCCGTTCACACATTTCACAATGGGGTCGATAAAGAACTTTTCCCCATCTCAAGGACTGGAGCTATCACTATCTTATTTAAGCATATAACTCATACTGAAGCATATCGGTTGGGAAGCTGTGCAATGTGGTACTTATAGAAAAACTACAAAACTACACAAAACTTCATTTGAAGGATCAAAGGCTATTAAAAATCCTCACCAATGATCAAATGACCACTCTCCCAAAGAATTTTTAAATTACAGTGATAACTAAACAACTAGCTAAGGACAAATAAAAACCATGTCTCAACATCGTGAAACTAAGTTAAAATAAAATATTTGTCTGTTTCATGGAATTAAAATAATAAGTATAATATTCCAAAGGTACCTCTGATATAAGATCAAGGATGATCTTGATGCACTCTACAACCCTATCAGGTTTTCCTCCAATAAGCACGACTCTGTCAGTGGAATGAGGACAGCATTCCTGGAAAAGCTTGATTGTTGTCTGTGTGTTCTGTGGTAAGTTATGAAAAAGAGAAGCATTAATCAGAGGGGAAAAAACAAAGTTTCCTGGTTCACATTCAGAAACCTGCCCCCACTCCCAACATAAAAACCCTATTAGGAACTCCAGGACTTTACCATGGTAGGTTAGGACAAGATCGAACTTGTCCTAACATGCCCAGGCCTTTCTGTTATATTTTAAAAGTGAACTAGATAAATATAAGTGATTAAGATTTTAGGGAAAGAACTCAAAAAGGGGGAATGAGAACACCACTGACCCAGCTCTATAGGAAACACTACTGTCTAGTAATATAGCAAACAAAACAAAACAAAAAACTGCCTTTACCTCTCGAAGTTCTTTGATTTTAGCACCTTTGACCCCAATAATTCCTCCTGCCAGACTCTGATGAATCAGCAGTCTCAACTCGCAGTCAAAGTCACTTCCTTTATAGTGTTGGTACTGCAGAGGGAGAATTATAAAATTTTAGTTCCGTATCAAGGAATCCCCAATAATACACTTATCTGCTATAAGCATGACAATATACTGTTGCAGTGAGCAACCTGAATTTATATTTCAATAACTTTACCAGTTATGTGCTTATTATCCTCAATAGCCAGGCCCAAAAAGGACATTCTGCACCACCTTAAAAAACTATTTTATTTTCAGGTCCTGCAACACCATACCCACACTGCAGCCATTTAGCATGTCGCTGTTACCACAAAATTATTAATAACATTCAAATAACACCATAATAAAAATGACTGCAAAGCACTTTGCAAATGTAGTTAATTCCCACTGCAGCATGGAGCAGGGTCAACAGTGAGTTGTAAGACCATTCACTTATCATGTTTTTAAGCCTTTTTCTATAGAGACGGGAAAAGTACACTATGTTAAAAATAAAATTGATCCTATGGGCCAGGCTCCATACTTCAGTGGGGTTCAATGGCACTATGACATACATTTAAGCATTCCACAGCATCAGATTCGAGCGGGAGCTGGCTGGTTGCAGTGGGTGATGGCAACTGCAGGCCCTGAAAGTAGAAAAATAAGAGTAATAGGTTAAGTGTCTAGTGTGATCAGGCTATTGTCGCATATATTGGTAAAGCTACTACAACATATTTATCTATATCTATACCATAAAATGGAAAACTACTTATCTACTCTTAAGAATCAACACGTAACCTTTTCCTATATACCCAGTAAATACAGGATTACACAGAATTAAAACAATCCTTGAACTAGATCATAGTCCTCTCCAACACAGCCCCACAACCAATATTCTAATAATAAAAAAACCCCACACCCCCCCAAAACAGAAAAACAAAAAAAACCCCAAACCCTCCCCTGTAACCACAGCCCATAAAATACCTGCTAAACCCATGTGCATGACCACAGAGATAGTTCAGATTTACTCTGGAGTGGCCAGGCTACATTAAAAAACTTTTAAAAAAAAATATGTTTTAAAACAAATGATGGAATTGTAACCATGCACATTATGTAGTGCAAGATGTTGCTGCTACAAACTGTTACAGTACTGTCTCTCCACCCATATTAAGCCCAATAAAACACTTCCAACCATCCCCCTCAATTGCCAAATACATTAAGAACAAAAAGAGAGCCTACCTCTTCCAAGGTAGGGATGATTTTCTTCAGAATTTCTCCAATTGTTTCAATATCAGCACTGATACTCAATATGCTGTCAAACATCACAAATACCAGATAGTACAAAAAAGGTGGAAAAGAAAAATGAGTTTTGTGTTCATCATTAGTCATACAAACTTTTACAGAGAAGTAACATACAATTATTTAATCTCCCCATTTAAAGTAGCCTATTTATAGATTTTTCACATGCATTTTGTTTTATGCCCAATACAGACATGGTAACAGTATTAGGAGACTTGCAGAGAGACAGAGAGAATGGGCTCTTGGAAGGGCTCAGATTAAGTGGGCAATAAATTGACCAGAACTGAAGCAGAGTTGAATATTTATGTTTCCCGCCACCACTAAGTTAATTAAGGATACCCTCGCTGTTACATTGGTAAAACTGGCACACCTTCTCTTAGGCAAAAGTGGGGGAATATGCAAGTGGTGAACATTATATCTGGAGTAAGGTTATGGATACCAGTTAGAAATTAGATCACTAATGGGCTCTGCAAGAAAACAAATACAAATGCGAGACAAAACAAAGACAACACAAATGAGAAGTGAAAGAAAGTGAACCAGAGTTAGCATTTCATCAGAAAAAATTATGAACAGGCAATGTTGGGAAGCAAGGTGGGCCACAAAGACAGAGCGAGAGACTATTTTGGTAACAATCTGATTTACAATGCAGCAAATATGCAACACTTGAAGCTGTGCTCCTTCCATCGAAATAAAATTAGTGGATCGTTTGGGTGGGCAACTCACGGTAAAAGTTCAGTGACAAAAAGACTTAATGGGGAAAATAAGACAGAAACTTGAAAAACAATACACCGTCTAAAGGGGATACTATTTAATTATATAAAAGGCAGGTAATAAAATACATTTCTCTCTTTCTAATCAGGCAGTGAGGCATAAACTGTTGGGACATACCGCTCGGGGCCACTGCTGTCTGGGACTGAAACACTGGCATTGTACTGCATTGGTCATTGGCGTTCGTGGATGTTGGCATTGGGCATGGGCATTCAATCAGAAGTTGTCAAGTATGGTACCCGTTTGGCAACGAGCACATTTTTGGGCATAGCCAACCAGGGTTTTCACATGGGCGTTCAGGGGCGGATGGGCCAACGTCATGGTGGGCAACGCAGGGGTAAGTCGATCCAGTACATGGGCAACGGAGATATATGGCCAAAAAAACAAGGAGAGGGAAAAGGGGGAAAAGCAATAAATTTTAATTTAATACAAACTATACTCATACTCTCAATTAATGAAACAAGCTTAAGTTGTTCTGAAGACTAACACAATAATGGACTTCTCTATATCTGACTGTGGCTTAACATTTAAGGACCTTAAAATGATGGTACTAGCTATTTTTTTTTTAAACAAACGATGTTTCAGTAGCAGGCTGGCTCATGAGGGTAGACACAAAACCTGTCATGACTCAGTTTACTGAAATTCTTGAGGAAATGGGGAAATTAATAACCCAGATAATTATATAAAACATCTGGATTAAGAGGAGAGAGGTTTATAAAAGACAAAACAAAAATTCCCACACCACCAAAAACCCTAACTCTTAAAAAAGACCAGTTTGGTTTCCTGGAGGTTTAAAACGCATTCCTAGATCCTAGCAAGGCAAGTAAAATTTTAAACAAAATTTCAAGTTCAGTTTACAAGAGGAACATACAAAGATCTGCGACCAAGAGAGAAATGAAATACTATCAAATAAGTATTCAACACAAAGTTATTATTTGCCTCAACTTCAGCAAGGAAACATTAAAAGAGTGTACACTATGAGAAAAAAAAATTTAGGAATTTGGGTGTAGCCAAGTCCTAGAAATATGCTCACTTCTGGTGATACCAACATTTAGTGTGTCTAATCACAAGAGTCAACCCACTATAAAATATGAAGACTCAAACAAATCATTGGCATTGACAAATGGTTTCCCATGTCTACTCTATTCTTTACCCATATTTAAATCATGCAACCTCAACATTAATCTGTGTTCCATGTGCAAGCTGTTAAACAGATGGACGGATTAAAAAAAGAAAATAAAAATTTGAGTTTAATCAGCCACCTGCAATGTTTTTGATATACTGTAATTGACTCACACACAGTAAATGGTGCTATTAAGGGTTTTTACACTGTTATTTTCTAATTAAAATGTTATCTTGAAGTGAACAATTTGGTGGAAAGTTATCAGAAAGTGAAGAGATTTAATATAGACCCTTCCCTCCCCAAACTCAATCTGGGCTTTGTTAAATCAGAATGGCAAACCTTGAAATCATCTATGTAATCGAATATTACAAATGGCTCGTATCTAGGCTATTAAATGATTTCTATGACACAAAATCTTTAAATTTCTACACACACATAAACTGAAGCTGCTCCAGTAGTAGTTTAAACTCGTTAATACTTACGTCTGTACGGAGAGCCTTAATATTCTTGCCTCCTTTTCCAATCACTGCCCCAGCATTCTGGAGGAGAGAAAAAGACAATAAGCTTACCTTCCCCTTTCCCTATGTTAAATGTCTTCCTACGCAAAACAAAAACAAAAACCCTAAACTAAAAACGAAAACCCCTAACCTCTCTTTTTTTGGGTCATAAAGCTAAATATCAGAAATGATAAACTCAAAAAACCATCAGGTCAAAAAAAAAAAAAAAAAAAAAAAAAAAAAAAAAAAAACAAAAAAAAAAAAAAAAAAAAAAAAAAAGAAAGAAAAGAAAAACGAAAAACCAGGGAATTTGTGCTTTGGGGATTAAACATTTAAGATAACTCTGGGATATTCAGCATGGGAAGAAGTGCATGGAGCATGAAAGTTAAGCACTGATTAAATTTTTCTGAGAAAAAACTTAAAACCTATCAGTTATCTTTACAAGGTGACATGTGATGGGATCCATCAAGTAAGCAGCCAACTAGATGTTTTCCCCACAATGCAATCAAGGTATAAACTTTTATCCATCAATGCTTTAAACATTACCTACACCCTCTCTGCTACTTTGACCTGCAATGACTCACTGTATTAAGTACTTTCATTTGATCAAAACAACCTGGCCTACAAATCTGTTTTGAAAGAGCCACACAAACCTTTTTAAACTCTTCAATCTGTAAGACTTAGAATGCTTCCCAGAGGGCCAAATCAGAACTCACTTTAATTTCTACCTTAGTTAAGAACCCCTTTAAAATTTTCAAGAATAAAATTTATACCTTGCTCTGAAGCAAAATGCGCAATTCAACCATCTCATCAGTGTTTCTAGATCTTTTAAAAGCTTGTTCCTCTTCCATATCTTCTGCAGGGCGTTTACCTAGAAATTAACAGTTCAGATTTCTGAGCAAGCACCCATTAACAAGAAAAAACACCTTTAATTAAATTACATTTTAGTTTCAACCCTTAGGTCAGAGGAAGTTAACTGTTGTTGAGATTTGTTGCTAAGTCAATTAGAGCATGTTCCCTTCTAATAATACTTTCTAAACACAAAACAATGTGACAAGATGCTTGCAAGGATTGAACTTATTAAAATGCAAAGAAACAATATATTTACTGTCAAGATATCTTAAGTTTAGAGTCAACAATGCAAATTAGTTATCTCTAGTTCATAAATGAAAGTAGAGAAAGCTGACAAGGATGTCAGACTAAACAGTTCCAAACAACGAAAGTAACAAAACAGAAAATCCAGAAATTGTTAAAATTAAAATGTCTTCTCACCAAATTCACCATTGGTTTCGGTGTTGGGGAAGGTTTCCTCTGGCTGTTCAGTTTCCATTTTCTTGTATTAAATAGACACACCAATCTGTTGAAAGATAAAGAGACTAGTACATTTGGTTTACTGGAAAGTAAGCTTTGTGTCTTGCTAATAAAAAAAAAAAAAAAGAAAAAGAAAAAGAAAAAGAAAAAAGAAAAGAAAAGTCAAGGAAAATGACTCTGCTTCTAGAACGTACCAGGTATTATATATCCTTGCAGAGCAGAACTGAAGTTCTGGGCGGGACCAACTGACACCCTAGTGTTGCAGTAGCCTATAAAAACCAACATAAATTGAGTTTTTGTTTTTTGGTTGCTTATTACTGAATAGTAATTTAACAGTGATGTAAATACAAACTAAACATCTCTAAAACTGGGTCTTACACTCTCAAACGACTGCTTTAGGAAAAACAAAAAACGAAAGGACCTATCTGATTTTTTGCAAAAAGAAAACCATGCAGTTTTTAGCCACTGGACGGAGTGCCCACCATGATAATTAATTGTTTTCTACAATACAATACAGACCAAAGGTCTGTAAAACATACATATGCCCCAAAGCCTTCAATTTTGTCCTTAAAGGTACACATTTATAGATGTATAAAATTATACTGATTTTTAAATTGCGTGTGGGCCTCCTGCCGTTGGACTTGAAATGCCATTCTCTGAAATCTCTAGAAAGTTCACAAACATGAAGGCAAATTCAAGCTATATACAACAATAAGGTCAATGTACTTAAGATTAAATCGTAAAACCTCATACAGGAGCAGACCCCAACTGCCAAACATACCCGATTATTCCAACAGAGCTAATGAAGGCCTAGAATGCTAATACTGCCACCAAAAGAATATTTTAAGCTAGAAGTCTATAACCTAACAATTATACCTTTAACGCCGGAGTAATGGGACTGCAAACAGCCTTTCACCAGCCCTTACAGGTCTAGCAGAAAGAGCAGACAAGTGGCCTTTGGTAGGCAGATGACGGGAGAGCTACACAGCCCAGAGCTACCTTTATGGCCCCCGTTCTTCCGTAACGTCTGTCGATAAACCTTTTAACGACTAACTGAAACGCTACCTCACCGCCCATCACTCAGCTAAACGATTCAGGTAAATAACTTGAAGACAGCGGGCTCGGCTTTTAAGGAAAACGTTGCCGCGGTTCCCCGTTCAGGTCCTTTGGTCACCATTCCTCAAATCGCTAAATATGGGAGAGCAGCGGAACGCACACATGCCTCACCGCCCCCCCCCCGCCACGGTACCAGGGATCAGCAACAGCCGAATAACAAGAGCGGAAAAGCCGAAGGAGAGCAGAAGCGCCGCGCCGCTCCTCACCCGGACCCGACAGGAAATGGCGGCCCGCGTAATGGCGACTACGTGCTACTAGGCGGAGCCGAGCGCGGACCCCCCCTCCCCCACCCACCACGCGGTCCCGAGATCTCATCCCCCGCACCCTCCCCCCACCGCGGGAGAGACAAAGCAACGGAGGCAGCCTCGACCATTCCATCTGCTCCGCTCTACCTCCGCTCCCGGGCCGGGAGGCCCCAAGTGCAGCGGGACCCAAACAAAGAGAGCGGCGGCGTTCTCCGCTGCCCTCGGGTCCCGCCCGCCGGCCGCTTCTCCTTCGTACACCAGACGTCTAGTTCTGAAGACTACAGAACTACTGATCATCCTACAGTCCCACACCTCGCAATTACCCGAAGCCTCTAGCACCACAACGCGGACTGCGGATATACGCTCAGGGAAATGGCGGAGGTGGGGGGAGGGGAAACCGGGCAACGTTCCCTGAGAATCCGCCAACCACCAAGCAGCCCCCAAACGCCTCCCTCAAGCGGCAAACTTCGTCTCTGACCCTCGCCCCCACGCGCCGTTCATCCAGCCCCACTCCTCACCCCGCGAATCCGCCGTCTCCGTGCCGCCGCGCCGCCTCAGCCGGTCACAGCTAGACAGAGAACGAGCGCAGGCCCCCGCCGCCTTCCCCCGCCTCCCCGCACTCTCCTACCCCGCCGCCGAACCCAATTGGTTGCCCGGGGTTTAGCGGTGGCGCGAGGGCAAAGCGATTGGCCCAAGGCCGCGTCAATCAAAGCGCCGAAGGAGGCGACGCCACGCCTCGCGCCGGCGCCTCCCTTCAGATTGTGAGGCCGCTAAGGGCCTGAGAAAAGCCGGGCTTGATAGAAGTCAAGGCAGCCTTTAGTGAGGCCAAACCCATGCCTGAATCTATAGTATCCTAGCGCCGAAAGCCCCAATTACCTATAGGCCGCAAGAAAGCGGGACGTAGGTAAGACGTCGAGGTTGCAGCAGCAGAGAAACAGAGGATAATGGCGTCTGCAGCTCTTTCGCCTGAAGCGCCCTCCTCCTTTCTCGTTCGCGCACTCACTAGCGGCAGAGGGGAGGGAGGGGAAAAACCTCTCGCGAGAACTGAAGGCTACCCCGTTCACGCGCACGGGGAGGGGGCGGGGAAGGGGCGTTTTCAGGGCCGAGAGAGTCTTTTAGGTTAGGTTTGGAGGAGGGGCGTCAGCGCGCGGGAAATCGGGCGGGAAGGGGCAGAAAAAAAAAAAAAAAAAGGATTAGGGCGCGCAGCGGGGCTGTTCCCGTTCTTACAGTCGCGTGGCCCAGGAACCGCTGTTGCGCGAGGGAAGGCGGGACGCCTAGGTTGGTGCTAGGTCCAAAGGAATACCCCGTTTCCTCAGTCCACAACTCGCATCTCCCTCTCGCCCCACCTCGCTTCCCGCCGGGCCTGCGGGGCGAGCTGCGCGTCGGTGAGTGCAGCCCGGCGGGGAAATCCGCTGTTTGTAACGGGTGGCGGCGCCCATTAGGCGCGGCCCGGGTTCGGGGCGCAGCTGGCAATTTGCAGCCCGCCATCCTCCGTCGGCTCGGGCAGGATCCCGGGAAACGCGGGCCGGTCCGCTGGCCTGTGGCGGGTCCGTCTCGGAGCCTAGAGAACTGTACCCCTTGTTTCCGACCCTCAGCCGGCGCTTCCTGGAGATCCCAAGCGTCTTCACCGGCGTTCTGAGGAGACTACTCTTTTTTTTTTTGGTCTCTTTTCCTTCTTCTCCCCCCCTCCTCACCCCCATTTTTGTTAATGGGGCCTAGGAGAAGAGTGCCTTGTAGTGTTGTCGCTGCATTTTATCTGTGAAAAATTTTCCGAAAGTGTTGCATTCAGTCTCCTCAAATGAATGCAAATCGCACAAGTTGTAGACGTCCGCGTTCTGTTCATTCAGCTGTCTGAAGCTCCGACCGAGTGAGTCGGTATTCGGCAGTGCTGAAAACAGACCCCAAACCTCGTCCTCAAATACCTTACTGCTGTAGCGCGATCAAGTTTGTACTTGCTTTGCGTTCGGTTCCTTCAGAGGCCCTTGTGCCAAGCTTTGATGATTTCTTTTGTTAAGGCCCTTAAGGTCGCTTCGAATCGGTGACGACCCTGGGAAAGCGCCTGGCCTGGTAGTAGCCCGTATCCAGGTCCTTCCTCTTCGACCCTCTAGCCTGCGCTCACACCCCTAGAAACGTGTTTGAAGCATAAAGATGTTACAATTTACATAGAAAGCGAAGTCCACCATTAGCACAACACACATACATAATATATCTTGTAATGATGAATTTGTGCTGATTCATCCTATTGTAACTTGAATAATTCGGAAAATGGATGTAACCAGCATCGGTTATTGTATGATTGCGTTCATCCATTATATTTTACTTGCCTAATTAGGAAGAAACTCTTGTTTGAGGGAACTGAAGACTTCAGGAAGCGTGAACATTTACTGCCTAGGAGAGTTAAATACTCTAGCACCTGGGATTGTGGAGTTTGTAGGTGCCTTTAAGTGACAATGTAATTTTTGGCGAATGTCCCCCTCCATGAAGAGTGTATCTCATCAAGAGTCTTGTTAGGAGGTAAAGCTTAGTTTATGTTTTGGTTCTGTGTTACATGGTTGAGGTCTTTATTAAATATTCAACCAAGAATTGATGCCTGTAGGTAAGGGGGAATACTTGGATTATAGAGATTTAATATGCAAGTCCGGATTTGGAACATTTAATTGCTGTTTAAAACATGAGACATTTTACTAACACTAACAGGCACATATGGGATATTGTACTATGCTTTCTTTCAAGCTAGTACTTCTGGTATAGCCATCACTTTCTACCTTGTTAAAGGGTAGAGAAGGAATACAAAGTAAACAGCCCTATCTAAGAACTTCCTCCTTCCAGTTTTGCATTCTTCTGACTGGACCTTAACTGGTGAAAGCAGTTATGACCTTTTTTTAGACGCCAGGGCTGATAGGGTGGTTTTTTATTTTTCTTTTTCCTTTTTCCATGTGTTTCTTCCTTAACCTGTTTTAATTTACTTTTTTAGGGTTACTCTTTAAATAACAGGAAAGTCTATCTTTTCAACATATTTTTCATCTGTTGTTTTCAGCTAAACTATCAAATTGCACTTTTGCTTATTCAAGGACTTGCCAACCTGATGAATACATTTAGTGGCTTCTGTCTTGTATAATTAATTTTATGGTCATTTTGAACTCTCAGTGAATTTAGAGCTAGTATTTACTTAACTTTAGATAAGCTAACGTAATTGAGATTGCACACTAGCCAGCTGGATGTTTCAAAATATAACTACTATTTCCTGAGTTCCAAACTATGTGTCCTACCTTGTACTGGCAGTTTAATGCTTATTATAGTTCTGTGAGTAAGTTATGGTTATCTTTGTTTTATGGATAAGAAAATTAAGATTGAGAAGTTAAAGAATGTGTCTGAAGTTACATAGCAGAGGTGGGATTCAAGCTCCTAAACCTTTTTCTGTTTTTTCCTTATAATAGGTTATGGGGGATCCATAAACAGCCCTACTGATAACTTCGTTCTAATTTCAGTCATTAAATATAACTTTCCCCTCTAATTTTCAGAGAATTCTGTCTCAGAATTTTGAAGTTATTTTCAATGAGTTACGACACACTTTTTAGATAAAGCTAGTGTGAACATGGAATGATTATGATTTCAATATTTGTTAATGCTTTTAAATCTCAGCTGTTTGTTGAATGCCACATACAATGTCCAAAAGGATGGTACTTTTACCATTTGTTCAGTTTTTAAGAAATGGAATAGGTAAGGCTTATTGAAAACTAACTTACAAATCCACCATGTCAGTGTGTCTTTGTGGTGAATGATAGGATTTTCCTACTTAATTCTTTCCTGGTCGGTTCCTGCAGTCAAGAAATTTAAGTGTAGATTATCTTGTTAATTTTTGTGTGTATAAAATCGTTTTTTAGAAAACATTTTTTTCATGATTATGAAATTAATGGGGATTAAGATGTGTGTAATTTTGTATCTGGCCTTTTTCCTAACAAAGTAAAATGTGAACATATTTTCATGTTATTAAATAGGGTTTTAGGAATTTTTTTTAAAGACCATAACCTTTCATTTCTTGGATCCAATGTAGTGTAATCTACCCCCGCCACCGTTGTTGAACATTTAGTTTGTTTCTCTTTTTTTTCCATACTATACATACAAGCAGTGATAAACACTTTGGGTGCATAGATCTTTGTCCTCCTTGTTTTCTTAAGATTCATTTTGGAGAGTAAAAGAAGTGATGGTACGAACATTTCTTAATGTTCAATTTAAAAAACATTTCTATATATTTTTTCTTTTCTTGGGCAGTGATGTTCATGAGAATCGGGCTGTTCATTTTGTATGAGCAGTTGGGAAATAGTGCTCTCCAGCTCACACCTCCCCTGTAAGTTATTTCTGCCTGCAGTGACTGTGATTGCTCAATTTCTCCAGAAAGAGAGGAAGGAAAACCTTAAGAATTCTCAGGAGTAGATGCAGGTAATACAGTTTATTAAATTATTAAGGGACTTGGTTATTGAAACCCAGTCTTGAACTTCATAATAAATACAGATCTCATGTGATAATACCTTTTCCATTTAATCAAATGTTTATTTATTTTTAAAAAATATTTTATTTATTTATTTGTCAGAGAGAGAAAGAGAGAGTGCACAAGCATGGGGGATGGCAGGCAGAGGGCGAAGCAGGTTCCCTGTTGAGCAAGGAGCCCGATGTGGGACTAGATCTCAGGACCCTGGGATTATGACCAGAACTGAAGGCAGATGCTTAACCGACTGTTAGCACTGACACCACCCAGGTGTTCCTCCATTTGGTTAAATTTTAAAATAAAATTTTCTTTCTAACCTGCAGAAGAAAACCCATTTTATATATATAGAATCATCTTTTTATTCTGTTTGTTATAACATGCAGTTGTGGGGGGTATACTCTGCAGTATACTCTGATCAGTATAACCCTACACTTAATTTGCTTTTAAATGAAGAATTTTGTGTAACAATGTTCATTTAGTAGTCATTTTTTTCCCCCAAAGTTCTTTTTTTTTTTTTAAGATTTTATTTATTTATTTGACAGAGGTCACAGGTAGTCAGAGAGGCAGGCAGATAGAGAAGGAAGCAGGCTCCCTGCTGAGCAGAGAGCCTTATGCAGGGCTCAATCCCAGGACCCTGGGATCATGACCTGAGCCACCCAGATGCCCCTCCCCCAAAGTTCTTGACTGTTTTGGTAAAATATTTGAAATTAGCTATATTTGAGTGCTTGGCCCAATGTTAAGTATCTTTTATCACATTTACTTGTGTTTTAAATATGTCTTGGTTATCTTTTGGGGTTTTAGTCAGAGTTTTTTCCTTTGCCTACTTATGGTAACATCATAAAATTATACTATCTCAGTTAGCTTGAGAAGTGGAGATTTAAATCCTAGAAGATAGCACTTGGAGAGAATTACTAATTAGGACTGCCAAACATTAATAGAAACAATTTAGTTGTGCTTCACTGAGCAGTGTTTCTCAGAATTTGTCCCAACTGTCATTGGAAAGGAGTTGTTACTTGTCATGTTAACAGCAATAACAAGGAAGTGCATGTTTGAAGTAAAGGGAAAAAAAAAGGATAAATGTTTTAAAATATTTGTTTGTAATTTTAAAAAAATTTGAAATTGTTTTATGTGGTATTTTTGCAGAGTTATAGCAGAGGAAAAGTAGTAATTAACGTGGCACTGTTGTTTTGAAGCTGTTACAGATAGATGCAGTGGGTGATGTTAAGTTTTTCTTTCACTTGACATTGCAAATGAAATAATTTAGAATGCACTAGATGAGCTTATTTAAATGAGATCTGAGAAAAGTCTGTTCATTATAATAGCAGTGTAGTGCTCTTGTAGAATGACTTTTTATGATTGCCTTTTGTATGTAAGTGGGTTTTGTATGTAAATGAGGGACTGGCTATACTTCCTCTTTTCAGAGAAGTCTGCAGGATCTAGCCGAAGGCCTAGGAATGGATATTAGAAGAACTTACGTTCCAGTCCTGGGTCTGTTACTACATATGATCTTTATGTTTTAATCTTCAAACCTTAGTTTTATTATCTTAAATAGACAATACTTATTCTTTCATGTTACTATTTTGAGGTTTAGGTGTAATATTACAGATGTACAAGTATTTTGAAAAAAGCTAAAAATCTTACAGATAAAAAGTTTTTTTTTTATTTTCAGCAAACCCTTATCTCCATCTCTGTTTATACAGCTGTACCTGCTGGGATATAGGATGGGTATCTCTGAAACTCATCCTCATTTATTTCATTTTCTGTCTAGCCTTGACCTTTTCAATTCACAGTTGATCTTTCTTCCTTTCTCATTTGTTCCTTTCTCCTCCTAGAAGTATCCATGGTGTTGTCTCCTAGTATTTAACAGATACAGCTAGAAAGTAACATTTGTATTTATGTGGCTGCATGTCATAATTTTAGGTATATATACTGTATCCAGAGTGATTTATAGTACAGAACATTCTGCAACAACTTAATTGTAATTGTGGCATTTACACTTGATAATTTACTTAAACAGTTTATAATTCAACTGAAAGTACGCTTTGTCCTAATTTCCGTTTACTTAATGACTGTCATTATATTCCTACCACACCTTTGCAAATTATACTAGGTCCATCTGCTAATGGATTTACATTTTAGTGAAGAATATAGGTAACTTACTGAATGAACACACCTAGGAGCCATGGATCTGGCTTAATTTTTGAGATTAAAAAAATGACAACAGATGCAGTAAAACAGCACTTTGTAATCTTAGGTTATGTAAGTACAATTGACCCTTGAACAGAGCTGGGGTTAGGGATGCTGACCCCACGTTGTTGAAAATCCCCTTATAACTTTTTTTTTTTTTAAAGATTTTATTTATTCATTTGACAGAGAGAGATCACAAGTAGGCAGAGAGGCAGGCAGAGAGAGAGAGAGGAGGAAGCAGGCTCCCCGCCGAGCAGAGAGCCCGATGCGGGACTCGATCCCAGGACCCTGAGATCATGACCTGAGCCGAAGGCAGCGGCTTAACCCACTGAGCCACCCAGGCGCCCCCCTTATAACTTTTGACTCATGTAACTAATAATAGCTTACTATTGATCAGAAGCTTTGCTGATAACATAAGTAGGCAATTAGCACATATTTTGTGTTACATGTACTACATACTGTATTTTTTTTTTTACATTTTCTTTATCTGAGATGGAGAGAGAGAGCATGAGGAGAGGTGTAGGTGAGGTGGAGAAGAGGGAGCGGGAGAAGCAGGCACCTCACTGAGTAGGGAGCCTGTCATGGGGCCAGATCCCAGGACCCTGAGATCTTGACCTTAGCCAAAGGCAGACACTTAACTGACAGAGCCACCCAGGCTCCCATATATATTGTATTCTTACAGTAAAGGAAGACGGTAAAAATACTAAGAAAATCATAAGAGAAGTACATTTACAGTACTATAATTATTGAAAAAAATCTGCATAAAAGTGGGCCTGTGCAGTTCAAACCTGTGTTTAGGAGTCAACTGTACAGATCTTTTAGTCTTGAGGATAAAATGTCACTAAACTATGGTTTCTTGGAATCTTGCTTGGAAGTTTTAACATGCTTTTAATTAATTTCATATTTGATGTTATTTTTGTTTTAGGTCTATCTTTTAACCATACAGCTGGGTTTGGTTTATTCATTTTGAGAGTATCTCTTAACAGGTGAGTTAATCTATATTCATTATGATTGCTGATCTATTTAGACATGTTTCTACCATTTTATTGTTTCTATTTATAGTAGTTGGCCGTTGCTTTGTGCCTTCTTTTGGGTTGTTTTCTTTATTTGTTTTCCTTAGCTAGTTTGGAAATTATGACATATCTGTTCTTTTGATGTTAACCTTCAGTTTTTTTATTGAGATATAATTTATATACAGTAACATTCATGGTTTTCTTGGTGTATAGCTCTTTGTGTTTTAGCAAACACAGCTGTGTCACTATTACCACCACCATCATGATATAGAAGAGTTTCATCATCCCCTCCTCCCCAATTTCCTTATGCTCCTGTAGTCAGTCCCTCTTATATTGACAACCATTGAACTGTTTTTCATTGCTAATTTTGCTTTTTCTAGAATGTCATGTAAATGGAATTTTGCAGTCTTTGTCTTGTCTGGCCTCTTTCACTTCAAATACTACAATTGACATTTGTCTTAGTCTAGTTCAAGCTGCCGTAACAAAATACCATAAGTTGGGTGGCTTAGAAACAACAGAAATTTACTTCATAGAGGCTGGTAAGTCCAAGATCAGGATGTCAGCAGTTTCAGTGTTTGGTGAGGAGGACCTATTTCTGTGTTCGTGGATGGCCATCTTTTCACTGTAATCTCCCAAGGTAGCTCTGAGTTGGTGGTGATGATGGTGGTGGGGTTTCTTATAAAAGCCATAATCTGGGCGCCTGGGTGGCTCAGTGGTTAAGCCGCTGCCTTCGGCTCAGGTCATGATCTCAGGGTCCTGGGATCGAGTCCCGCATCGGGCTCTCTGCTCAGCAGGGAGCCTGCTTCCTCCTCTCTCTCTCTCTGCCTGCCTCTCTGCCTACTTGTGATTTCTCTCTGTCAAATAAATAAATAAAATCTTTAAAAAAAAAAAAAAAATAAAAGCCATAATCTCTTTCATCAGAGTTCCCACCTCATCATCTAAGCATATCCCAAAAGTCCTACTCCTAACACCATCACATTGGGCATTAGGATTTCAACATATGAATTTTGGGAGAGTTATATTCTAGTAGCATTCACCCAGGTTTTTGTTTCTGTTAGTAGTTCATTCATTTTTATTACTAAATGCTGTTCCATTATAATGAAGTACCATAATTTATTTATCCATTCACCAGTTGAAGGACATCTGGCTTGTTTTTGGCGATTATGAGTAAAGCTACTATAAGCATTCATAGAAAAGGTTTTTAATTAGTGTAGGTTTTCATTTCTCTGGAGTAATTGCTTGGTAATGCAATTGTTGGGTTGTTAAGTTTATGTTTTTCTTTCTAAGAAACTGTGTATCTGTTTTCCAAAGTGGCTGTGCCATTTTGTATTCCTACCAGCAATGTATGAAAATTCTGATATTTGGTGTTCTCAGCTATTTTTTATTTTAACTATGCTAATAGATGTGTAGTGCCACACTGTGATTTTAATTATGCATTTCCTTAAGGTCTGATAATATTGAGCATCTTTTAATGTATTTATTTGCCATCTGCATATCTTATTTGGTGAAGTGCCTATTCAGATGTTTTATTCATGTTATAATAAGTTTGTTTTCTTATTGAATTTTAAGTATAGATTCTTTGTGTATTCTGGATAGAAGTCTTTTATCAATTTCTCTCAGTCTGTGGTATGTCTGTGTGCGCGCATGCGCGTCTTTATATTCTTTATAGTGTCTTTAACAGTGCAGAATTTAAAAATTTGTTTAAGTCCAGTTTATTTCTTTCTTTTTGATAGTTTTTTTGATTATAGTTTTTTTTTTTAAAGATTTTATTTATTTATTTGACAGAGAGAAATCACAAGTAGATGGAGAGGCAGGCAGAGAGAGAGAGGGAGGCAGGCTCTCCGCTGAGCAGAGAGCCCGATG